>NC_046660.1:72537555-72563073 GCF_010883055.1 Belonocnema kinseyi | reverse complement strand
AAATGGCATACTTGAAAACTGTTCCGCGGTATGCTGCCGCATAACGCCCGAGTGAGAGCGCGAGGACTCCCTCTACAACCGGCTCTGTAACTCAATGAATTTTAATTTGTCCATTTTCTTATTAGACATTTTTCATAGTAAATAAGTCAAGCTTTCTTTTGAGACTATTTAAAAAAAATCGTAGATGCCTAAATTGCGAAAAAAGTTAAATAAACAATTGATTTATTGAAAAAATTGTTTAAACGATTTTTTTTGTTATAAATAATAAAATAGGATGAAAGCGTGTAAAAAGCACTTTCCAAAACCCTCATAAAAATTTTAAATCGCGTAATTAGAAAGGAAGTTACAGGCGTTTGAAACTACCCCTGCAGGCATTGGGGTTGAAAATTCAACCCCCCCTCACTTGGGGAGGGTTGGTAATCCTGGTCCATAAGTTTGTGGATTAACTACTGTTGGGTAGGCGAACAGATTCCCAGAGTTTAGAGACAATGAGTTGGGGCAGTTGAGGAATAATGCCCCATAAGTAAGACAGGTATGCAAAATTAAAATAATTGACTAAAAACGGCAATTCAAATAAAATATAGACTTTTTGGCAAAAATGGATCCGTTACACGCCTTTATATATTTTTTCAATGTTGTGGAAAATCTGGGTGATGTGTTTCACTAAAAGTAAAACATTCCAGGTATGTCAAAGTAAAATAATTCATCACTGCGTCAATTTAGATAAAATAAGAATTTTGTTCTTGTTGCGAACATAGGCTTGCGCGGCCCCTAAATATAATTCTTAAATTTGTGAAAAATAATGAGGTATTTTTACATAAAAAGGATGAATTTGTGAAGTATCCATTCCAGAAACAAAATAAAGCCTTTTTGGGCAATGATAATGTTTTAATTGTTTATTTGATGAAATTATTATGTGAACTAGCAATCATCATAAATTTCTTTTGAGCAGTGAAATTTTCTTTTCACGATTATTAACTATTTTTCCAAGTCATAAAAACTAAAAAATTAAAAACTCTTTTTATATTAAAGATTGAATACTAAACTACAAAATCAAAGTATTCCAAGCATGTTAACTCTTTTCAATTCAATGTATATTCAAAATTATAATGAAATAATTTTTAATTCATCAATTAAAAGACTAAGGGTTCTTTTTTCTCCTATGATAAAGGTTAGGTTTTTCTTTTAACATGTCCAATTTTCTACATTATACACAACACTGTTATATTAATTATAATACATTTTTTATGTAACTCTGCCTGGGATTAGTTATTAAAAAATTGCAAAATAAAAAGCAAATTGTGTTTATCATGATTATTTTTGTATTTATTTCTTATTTTGCTTTAAATTGTATTCTAAGCTGCATCATTTCAATAAATGTATATCATTATAATTCATAATATTTATAAAAATGAAATCATACTAATTCTTATTTCCTTGTTTTTATAATTTTTAAAATTTTAAATGTTGTTTTTTACGATTAAATAAAAACTACTGCGCGTCTGCATAGGGTCTAATACAGGAAGCTATATAGGGTCCTATATAGGATCCTATGTCCTCTTTCGTCTTTTCTGTGCTTTTTCCAAAAAGTTAATTTTTTAATTTTTAATCTTATGTTTTACGATTAAAAAAAATCTACTCGTCCTATCGAAAAATAATTAATAATAAATTTATCGATCTTTTTAGGCGAATAACTTTTGTCTGGTAATTTAAGCTCATACCTTGTGTCGTTTTTTCAAACAAATTTAATATTTTTATTTAGAATGTTATTTTTTACGACTAAAGCAAAAACTAACTGTCCTATCAAAAATTATAGCTCTTTTTGGATGAACAAGTTTTGTCTCATTTTTTCTCGTAGCTTATATCGAAAAGTGATTCATTCTTAATTTGTAGTTCTTTCCAGGGCGCGCAATTTGAGCTACTCATTTTTTTCGTATCTTGCATAGTTTGACTAAAAAATGGAATTTTTGGATTTTTCATTATTTTTGGTATGATCAAATTTGGAGTGTTCAACTTCTCGACCAAATTAAAAAAGTTGTTACGATAGTCCTGTAGGGCTTTCAAAATGCAAAGTTTTTCTTTTCTTGACTTTTTTTCATATCATGCGTTTTTCGGCTTAAAATGTTCATTTTAGTTTGTGTTTTTGGATTTTGAAAATGCTCTAACTCTGATAATTTTCTTTTTATAGAAAAAAGTCATAAGGATAAATTGTTTGAGTTTCTTAGTGCTATGAACAACCGTGCTTAGAATTTGTAAATCTTGACAAAATGTGATTTCAAAAATTTTTGGTACGTTCAAAGTTGGAATTTTCAACTTTTCGACTAAATTTAAAAAGTTGTTATCATAATCTTGTAGGGCTTTCAAAAAGAAAAGTTTTTCTTCTACTGATTTTTTTCATATCATGCGTTGTTTGGACTAAAATGTTAATTTTAGTTTGTTTTTTTGGATTTTGAAAATGCTCTAACTCTGACAATTTTCTTTTTATAGAAAAAAGTCAGAAGGATAAATTGTTCAAGTTTTGAAGTAGTATGAGCAACCGTGCATAGAATTTTTACATCTTAATTAAATTTGGTTTCAAAATTTTTTCGTGCGATCAAATTTTGAATTTTCAACTTTTTGACCTAATTGAAAAAGCTGTTATCATAATCTTGTAGGGCTTTCAAAAAGCAACGTTTTTATTTTCCAGACTTTTTTTCGTATCATGCGTTGTTTGGCCTAAATTGTTCATTTTAGTTCGTTTTTTTGGACTTTGAAAAATATTCAATATGTGCCCACTTTTCGAATTTTTATCCAAAATGGCTGTCTAGTAAACTTGACCTTTAGTTTAGGATACTAAACAAGTGTACCAAAGGGCAATCTAATAGATTATTTTTTTCAAAAGTTATCGTGTTCACAGAATGACAGACATATAGACAGACATACAGACAGACATACAGACACATTCGTGAAAAGCTGTTTTTCGGATTCAGGGGGTCTTAAAACGTAGACATTTGACAAAAACTGGGGGGGGGGGGTCAAATTTTACACAAATCTAATACCTTCAAGCCTTGGAAAGAAGAATATTTAAAACTAGGCTTTGTAAATTGAGCTGTTTCCAATTGGAAAATGTTCCACAAGATAGAACATGTAAAAATAAACTGGAAAAAGAATATAAATTGAAAGGCTCAACATTTTACAATTAAAAAAAAAGAATCGTATATAAAAATCGTGGATTGCACAACTTTGTATAATTTTTCATTTTCAATGTTTTATTTAAAAATTATCCTAGTTTTTGTATGACGTTCACCGGATTTAAGAATTAAAATGATTTCATTTTGAACGTTTTGTTTTTTTATGTAATGGCAATTTAAAATTCTCGAATTTCAGAAGCTTTGACTGTGAAATATTAAATTTATATTTAATTTAAAACTGTCATATTTTAATCATTTCAGATAGAAATTGATTTAAATTCAAAATGTTTCAATTTAAATTACTTAGTTTTGAACGTTTTTGAATATAAGTAAATAAATTTTTATTCTTTTGAATTTTAATACACCAATTTCCAAAATATTAATATAAAATTATTCAATTGCGAAAATTATAATGAGACTTTATCTTCAAGATTATAATATGAAATCATTCAATTTCGAGCTTTTTCAATTCAAAATAAAATATTTAATTTTGGACGCTTTGAGTTATAAATTATACAGTTTTTAACTACTTTCTGATAAAATGGTCCAATTTCCTCAATTTCAGACTGTAATTCTGAAATTTCAACAAATTTTGGTTTAAAATTTTCTAATTTAAAACACTTGCAATTTCAAATCATTACATTTTAAACTCTTTTATTTTCAAATAAACTAAGTCCAATTATTTTTTATTCTATTCGACATGTTATCCTTATTCCAATTTTAACCTGATATAAAATTATTTATTTTGGAACGGTTTCAATTCAAAATTGTTAAAGATATTTTTTCATATTTCAAGCCCTTTTAATTCAAAGTTATTTATTATTGTATCAAAAATTTAAAGAACTCTTAATGTTGAAAAATTGGTTCAATAGTGGATTTTGAAGTGAAATAAAAATCCAGAGACGCAAATGCAGGCTTCGCTCGCTTTTAATTATTTAGTTATTATTATTATTATTATTATTATTTTAAGAGTGACATTAACTGAATATTTCTATATTAAAATGATCAATTTTATTCGGGAATTTTGTTTACCCATTTAAATTATCATGGGGAAGAAGAAAGAATTTCTATTGAGTCCAAAGACATTTCGTCGTTGTCACCAGAAATGTTCCTTTCCTGAAATATTTCGTCTCTCGGTACGTGATTAATGCGCTCGTGAGTATATGTGCCTACTTCATTCTTCTGGCAGTAATTTGGTCCGCGATGTGACTGCAGAGTGGTTAGATACAAATTGTTTAATATTTTTTAAATAAGAATTGAAAGTAATATATCTTTTATCCCAATAATTTTATTTTAAAATACAAATTTTAATAATTTATCCATTAAATATTTGATAATTAGAACCTGTAAAGTGTACGCTGTTTTCTTTTACTACAATCACGCTTTTGCTTTCCGTTCCAGTTTCCATTGACTAGTTTAACAAGTTTTTCATATGATAAATATGTTATATGTTCTCTCGACTCTTAATCTTATTTGAGATGTTAACTTTAATCTTCAATTTTTATGGTCCAATTAAGAAAAAATTATACCATAAAACTAGTGATTAATGACAGTCATTAGACCGAATCTTGATCAGGGATCAAATGTTAAGAAAGTAGATAATACAACAGTATATAATAACTTATTTTAATTTTAGATTAGGTAGTATTTAGTACTAAAGAGTTGTTTATCAGATTAATATAAAACACAATAATTAATTTTATTTAGTCTCAAATAAACATTTTCATTTGAGAAAAATCTGTTAGATAGAAATTTTAATGTTCCTTCAGATCATTTTTTCAAACCTAAAACGCAAGTAATATTTCTAGTCAGTATGATTAATAATAATAATAGTCTTTAAATTTCCTCATTTAATTCAATTTTTTAACGAAGTTAGGGAATTGTTTAATTTTTGACGATTTAAGTTCAAACTCATTACTTTTGAAACGCTTTACTTAGAAAACATAAAAAATTAAAAACTCTTTGAACTTTTACAATATGTACTATAATATACAATAATATACAATTTTTCGGTAAAAAAATCTATCCAATCACCTTGAATGTCACATGATACTTAAGGACTAATATATTTGTTATCGTCAAAAAATACTAAAGCAATTAAATTTTTTTAGCCTTTGAAATTAAGTTTTTGTGTTTCAACAGCTGAAATTTTAAAATATTAGGTATACAATTTTTTAAATTTTGGAGGATTCAAATTTCAAATTTCACAATATTGTAGTTTTAAATGCAAATACAGTGAAACCCTTCAATAGCCCTCCCATCTGTAGCCCTTCCGAGAATTGACGCCACGCCGCAGGTAGGTATCACAGGAGCTGCGCTGGGTTCGCGGTGTCTGCGATTGTATCTCAAGCGAGCACTCAGGCGTGAACAAACATAAGCGGAGCGGGCTATAATGAGTTAGTTTCAACCCACCGTCAGACTCAAAATCGGCGCTATAGAAGAGCTTCACTGCATTAAAAATGACAGAACCATTTTATCATTAAATCTTTTGAAATTGCAAAATTTTATACTAAAAAACTTGATAGTTTAAAATTTAAGGCATTTAGGCACGAATATACATATTTATTCGGTACGCAAAATACTGCTTGAATATAATAATTTTAGATTTAAAGTCGGGCTGTGGCCGGGGTTTCTGGTCGGAATCCGACCAGCATCGTCACGCTGCGCTGGCCAGCATCCGACCATGAAGCATGGAAGGGCGCTGGCCGGCGAGCCCGACCGTGGCCCGGGCAAAATCACTTGGTGCTTCAATAGATTTAAATGATTCGGGTATCAATTGTATAAAAGGCATCAGTCATTGAATTAGGGGATCAATTGGATTCTTTTTTACTGTAGAATTGGAGCATATTAATATATGAAATTCCACACGCCCAGAACACAGACAACAGTAACTATTTTCACGTAGTCATTGAGAGACAAAAAAGATTTAAAAAATAAATATTAAATGATTGCGAATATATTAACTTTAAATATTAATAATCCTGTTTATAGTAAATACATATATTACATTCTTAAATATTATATTATACAAATAAAATTTATAATGCTACGGGGACATCGAACCTACATATCTATACCTAAAGCTAACGCTTAGCAGTCGGGAGTGCTAACCACTGCGCTAAACCGACAAGTTGAAACTCCTTGAAAAGGTCATCCTCATAAGCTACAGTTCAGAAAAGTTAAAGTACCAAATTTGAAGTTGGTGTCGTACAATTTCATGGAAATTGAAGAAATACAAGTCGGACACGTTGCTACCTACCTAAACCATAACAAAATAACAAAATACAATAACAAAAATACCAATGAAATATACGTTTTGAATAACCGCATTTTTTCCGCCCCAATAGCAGAAAATGTAAAAGGAAAAATAGGAATAGCTCGAATTCGATCTATTTGTGTGTGAAAGCTGTCAAAAAAGTTGAACATAGCTGTCAATTTCCTCGCATTAAGAATAAAAGTGCTCCAAATTGGAGGATGAAGTCATCTTTAAGCAACGAAAACGTGAGACGCTTTCCTATTCACATATCATTTGATTAATTATTCTAATTTTTCAAATAATTATAAATGAAAAATCTTACAGTTTTTGCCAGGGTGAAATTCAAGATCTTTGGTAAAATTAAAAATCTCGATGTAATTTTCAAGCACAGGAAAGTGATTTTACCGACCCATTTTATTTTTACACGCTGCGACTGAATTTTCCCTTCTGAATGTAAAGATCGTACGATGGAACGTGTAATTTTATTTGTATCGAGTATGTAAAATTACACTGCTGTTCGAGGGTCCTTTTATTTACATCGCTAGGGATTGTAATTTCACATACTTTTGGAAAATCACACAGTGAAGTGTGTGATATTTACAATGATACAATATTTAATTTTCCGAAACTTTGTAATTTTACACAAATCTTTTTGTATATTGTAATTTCCTAAGAACTTTCAAAAGGTTATTAAATCCACGTAAAGTGAGCTCTGTATTTGAAGAATTTTTGATAAATATAGACTGAGTTTGTGAGTGAAAAGACTGGTATAATTTCTGATTATTTCAAATTTTTATGATTTTTTCCAAATTTTCTGATTTAACTTCAACTACTGAAAAATCTAGGTGGATAGGAATAAAATCTGAAAAGTTACGAAAAATAAACCTTTCATTTAATCATGAAAATTGTAGAGACACGCGCCCACTACATTTTTATTGATAATTCAAGAAATTAGACCAGCCTTTTTACTCATTCACTGAGCCCCTATCTTTCAAAAATACTTTTAAAAGGCTTCATTTCACGTAGAATATAATGATATTTATAACGTTTTTAAACAAATTATTCTATCATATTCTTGGTTGGTCTGTAATTATTTTATTTAGTCTCGAATAAAAATTTAACGAAAAATTTAAAATAACAATAATTATGATAAACTTGTCCATGAGTTAACTATATAAATTTAAAGTTAATTATGTTTTGTACGGAAGTTTTAAAGAAGTTAAAGCAGGCAAGAGACTGAGAAAAATGATTATCACACTGCAGCGTAATATCTCCGATTGTTGTTACGACGCAGTCTTCATTTTTCACAGTGGATAGAAGCCCCGAGGTATTTTTTAAATCTCTGTTATAATAAAGACTTTTACAAAATTGCCTTATTAAAAATTAATAATAAATGATCTCAACATATTTTTACTTCAAAATAAAGTTGATTAATTTGAAAATTAAGTTTTTATCTATAAATTTAAATATTGCAGTTAACTATTCATAATTTTAGTTTAAAACTCACATCTTTAGTAGAAAATTCAGCTAAGTTTCGTGAAGAGTTCATTATTTTTCTTTGGCAAGTCAATCGAAAATTCTGGTGAAACGTAATTCAATTCGAAAATAGTAAATTGTATTCAATATCCAATTGCTAAATTGCCATTAAAAAATCGTTCCATGAATTGAGTATTTCTTGGACATTCAATTTTTCTTTTAAATTTCAGTGAAAATCTAAAGAAATTTTTCAGTTATCTTAAAACATAAATCTTTCATAGAATAATCAATTCTTGTGTTGCCCTCTTCAGTTTTTTTGTCTTGTGCCGTTGTATTAAACATTCCAATTGAATTTAAAATTTTATTTTTTGGTTGGAAATTTGATTATTTTGTTGCAACTCCATCAATTTTCTTAGGAAGTTATTTCCTTGGTTGAAAATTTAAAACTGTTATTGAAAATCTATCTTTTTGAGTTGACAATTAAACTACTTAGGTAGAAAATTCGACTATTTTGGTTTAAAATTAACTTTTTGCTTGATAATTCAAATTTGCTAATTGAAAATCCAACTTTTTCGTAGAAAATTCAACTTTTTAACGAATATTAAACTTCTTGGTTAAAGATTCATCCTTTTGATTAACAATTCATATCTCTGATTGAAAAATAAACTATTTTATTGAAAACTCGCTTTTTTAAAATTCAAATATCGGACATTATATTCTTCGTTGAGAATTAAGATTTTTGATTGAAAATTTAACTATTTGGATTGAAAGTTGCACTCCATTGTTTAAACTTGTTTTTTTAGTGGAAATTTATAATTTTTTCTGAAAAATATATATACTTATATATACTTAATTTTTTTCATTAAAAAATTTAAGCATGTTTAGAAAATTCCTATCTATTTTCGGCTTAAAATAATTTTGTTGTTGTTGAAATACTAAGCAATATTTTATTTTCGAGAATTCAGCTTTTTTGTTGAAAAATAATATTTGAGGGTTGAAAATTCGCCTCCTTGGCTTAAAAGTTCCACTGACTCTGAATTTGTTTCTTTCTTTAATTAAAAAAAATATATAATTTGAAAATACGTCTTATTTTTGAAACTTCATATATTTTGAAATATAATTTTGGTTTAGAAGTTATCTTTTTAGGTAGATTATTCTATTTTTCGGTTGGAAATTCTGTCATTTAGCTGAAGATTTAACAAGTTTGTTAGGAAGTCATTCTTTTTGGTTCAAAATTCGTTTTTAAGTTAAAAATTCAACTCTTTGGTTGAAAATTAACGTTCTTGTTAAACATTCATATTTGCGGCTTGAAAATTCAATTGTTTTTTCGAAAATTCGCCCTTCTGGTAGAAAATGATTCTTCTTGGTAGAAAATTCATGTTTTTGGTTAAAAATGCATCTGTGAAAATTAAGCTGTTCAGTTGAAAATACGTTTTTTTTAAACTGACAATTCAATTACTTAATATCTGATGAAAAATTAATCTTCTTTAGTTGATAATGCAACGATTTATTTAAAATATCGAGTTATGTAATATATCGTTGTTGGTCGAGAAATTATTTTTGTTTGTTGAAAATTCAACTATTTGCTTTAAACTTGAGCATCTTTGTCAAAAATTAATTTTTGAGTTTAATATTTCATTAATTAAGTTTTTGTTGAAAACAGATCTTCTTTCGTTACAACTCTTTGGTTGAACCCTCATAATCTTGAGTTAGAAATTCATGTACTTTGTTCAAAATTCAAAATTTTCTAAAATATTTCCTATTGGTCCTAGAAAGTTGTAAATCTTTTCCAAAGAATATGTAATTATTTACAGAACCATAGAGATTTACGTATAAGCCAATATAGGAAAATTTGAACTATTCTGCCACCCTGAAATTTTTAATTTTTAAAAGTTGATATTTAGACTGATATGCTACGGTTTGATATCCCGGGTCTTATTGTGTATTTTGAAAAGGGTTTTCAACATAATTGCAAATTCTATTAACTCAAATTGCTTCCATTTATATGTGTTAAACTCTTGATATTTGTATAATATGCGCATTAGTAGCAGTAATCTTGTACACATAGGGTCGAAGCACCCAATGTCGACAAGCAAATAATTGTTCGGGAAATAACCTCTACATTGGATGTGATCCGGTTAGTGGAGGATGAGCCCTTTCGTCCATCTGGCCGTTTGGACCTTGCAGCAAAATAGAGTCGTCAGGTCTGCCACCTACATCCAATTGCGAATCCTCTCTGAAAACATTCTGCACCCTCTCTATTTTAGTGTTTTTCATTCTCCGAGTCCCTCAACTCTGAAAAGGAATTAGGGGTGAAGAGGGTGAAAAGAGTGAGTGTGCGCAGCCTTATTTGCAAACAAAAAACTATAATAGGTAGGATCACGAAAATACTTATATGGGACTGTTCAAAAACTATATCAGGTTATCTTTAAAAAAACTTACTAGGGGAGCGGCGGTAATGTTGCGCGGCCGTTAATATGGCGCACCCTCATTTACAGAAATTGATTGATTTATAGCGAGAGTTGTTTACTGTACTGTATTTTGTTATGTGCACTGTTTTGTAAAGTGAAAAAATTTACGCAATAAAGCTAATCACTCAATTCTTATTATGAAAAGTTATTTTTGGGTGTTATGTGTGTATTTTTAAAGTGACTAAAACGTAGTGAAAAAGTACAGTAGCATTTTTCCAGATTGAAAAAACATAATATATAATTTTCAAGTTTGTTAAATTTTTAAAGTAATTATTTAAACCCAACATTTACCCAAAATTAACTTCATTGAACTCAGTACACAACTTTCAGTTCCCTTTCCGAAACTGCACTAAGAGCGCGCCACATTAGCCAACCAGGAAGGACAACTTGGCGCAGGCATACTTTTTGTGAAACTTGATAATTAACTACTTTAATAGACGTAAATTCAATAATAATCATACGAATAGGGTAGATAAGATATTGGTTTACGTGCTCTATATTATTTTACTACAGTTTTCAACATATCTAACTTTTAACGGAGCTTTTTATAACATGTGCTCCACATTACCCGTCGCTCCCCTACTCCAAAACAAAACAGGAAACGTACGAACATAATATTTTAAAGAATGTCAAAGTACACAATGTTCTTAAAACAGAAGAATTAGTGTGCTTTTTCACGAAAATAGGGGAATAAGTTCTTTTAAACAAAATTAATTAATCAATTAATGAATATTCAACAAAATACTTGTATTTTAGACTTACAGAATCAATTAATCAACTGAATGTTCGAATTTTGAAATAAAAAATTAAACATTAACCACAAACAGTTGCATTTAAAAAAGAAGTTGAATCTTCAAGACGACAAGACCATATTCTTAGAAGACAGTTCAGTTTTCAACCAAGAAAGGTGAATTTTTTACCAAAAACTTTTTTAACAAAAAATATGATTGTTTAAATATGACGTTTTATGAAATGGATTGAATTTTCAACAAAATAAATAAGTTTTCCACAAAATAGTTGAATTTTTTACCACGTAGTTGGATTTTCAATCAAAATTTTACGCTTTTCACCAAATTGTTGAACTTTTAAGTAAGAATGACGATTTTCTAAGAAACCAGTTGAAAAGCGGTCAATTTCGAACCAAAACTAAAGTAGTGAAATTTGAAGCCCAAAAAATTGATTTTCAATAATAATAAACGTATTTTCCATCAAACATTACAATTTTTTAACCAAAGAGATATATCTTCTATTAGTTAAATATATTTCAACCATAAAAGGATAATTCACAACAAAATACATACATTTTCCAACAAATAGTTGAATTTTCAACTAAAGTGAAATCATTAAATTTTCAGTCGAAAAACTTAAGTTTGAAACAAAGAAAAAACTATTTTCGAGCAACATAGTTAAATTTGAAACCCACTGAATAAATTTTTAGCAAAGTAGTTAAAATTGCGAACAAATGTTAAAATTTTAACCCAGAAATGATTAATTCTGAATGCAACATTTTATAGTTAAATTTTTAACTAAAAATGATTATTTTACAGCCGAAAATCAATTAATTATATTTTTAGTTCAGAAAATTAAATTTTAGATTGAAAAAAATGATTTTTGAGCAAAATAGTCGAATTTTGAATAACAAAGAAAGAGATTTGAACCAAAAGAGATGGATTCTATACACTAAATGTTATAGTTACCAATAAAAAATATTGAATTGGCTTGAAGTAACCTTTAAGTATTTATTTTTTAGTTGCTGAATACGAATCTAAAGTCAAAATTAAAAAAATCAAAATAGCGGATGCGATATGGCAGATAAGAATTTTGAAAATAAGTCCCATGGCCTCAAAATGAAGTTTTGGGGTTTCCTTTGGGCTGCTGATGACGAATCTGAAGTGAAAGTTTCCAAATTTAAAAGAGTGGATTCAACATGGTAGCCAAACGACTAAAGCATTGGCCTAATGGCTTAAAAATCGGTCAATGGAAGTTTTTCGGTAGTTGATTACGAATCTGAAGTTAAAATTTCAAAATTTAAAATAACGTATTTTTTTCAAAAAAAGTATTGTATTTGTGATTTGGAACTTTGACTTCAGATTCGTAATTGGAGACATATCAGCCCCTGAGGATGAATTTTAAAGCCACGAGATTAATTTTTTAATTTTTATCCACCATATTGAATCCGAATTTTTGAAATTTGAAAATTAGGCTTCAGATTCATAATCAGCGATACACAAAATCCCTGAGAACCCACTTTGAATCTACGGGACTTATTTTTACATTTTTGGTGCGTAAAGTTTCAAACAATTCGTATGTAAGAAAAAATGTATGCTTCAATTTTTATTCTTTCAAAGCATTACAAAAAATTTTTATTCACATTTATATTCTTTAAGTGTGATATCACATTTTGCGTTAAACAGTCCCCCTAAGTCATAAATAGTCACAAAATCAATTACTCCCCCTCCCTCCGCAGCCATTTTATATATTTTCATTAAGAAATATTATTTAACTTACTATAGTCAAGATATCAATTTATCTCAAGGACATTTTAAATAATTCACATCTGTATATTTTTCTTTTAAATTCACTTTTTCTTTTAAGTGCGTCAACGTACACTCCTCTCCTCTGAACTTAACGTGATTATATTACACTTGGAAAATTGTGTATAATTGACAAATGTTTCGTTGAAAAAGTACAGTTTTATAAATTTAGAGTCTCGTGTCAAATAGACTATTGCTTTTTTCATTCAAGATCCTTTAATTCTAAGAGAAATTACGCTGCCCTCCAGGATTTTCATCAGTGCTCTTCCAAATGTAAAAACAATGTCCATCGTTAACGGACACGAGAGAAAAGTGCTAGAAGAGTCGAAATTGCATTTGGCCCTCTAACAAATTAGTTATGTTATTCACGTTTTAATTATCGTTTGTTTCAGTTCGTACGCTCGGAAAATTTTTTAGTTAGATGTGAAACTCGAAGTGGAGAAAGATTCAAAACTTTCATTCAGCAGAGTAGAGCTTTATGAAAAAAAGTTAAAAAAGAGGCAATTTTCCACTAATTTCAATTATAGTTTTTTTGTTAATAAAGTAAAATGTTATGTATAAGGTTCATTCCAAGAGTACAGAACAATTCCATGCTGGGGGGGGGGGGGCTAACAGGTTTTGCGACAGTTTATGAATAGGGGAAGGAAGAGCTTAACGCAGAATGTGACATTACACTTAAGAAATATTAATGTACATAAAAATTTTTCTTAAATGCTTTAAAAACATTTAAATTAAAGATTTTATTTTACAATTATTAATTGAAAATGAAAAATAAAGTAATGGCATCTAAATACAGATTCACATTCTTTCGACTATTCCCCTCTTTTCTCCTCTTTCAAAGAACTTCTCTTTTCCACCCTATTTTCAAGAAATTTAATCTTTTTTTGTTTTTTTTTCGTTTAATAAAAAATTAATGTTCAAAACTTTAAAAAAATCCAACTATTTTTCGTTGAAATTTAATTCGTATTAATTAAAAAGTCTAAAATTTCATTTTTAGTTTAGAGTTCATCTATTTTAGTTAAAAATTCTACTATTCGGTAGAAAAATTAAATTTTTTGTTGAATTTTTTTTCTTTTGTTGAAAAATAATTTTGATAATTGATACTTGAGCAAATTTATTTTTAGTGAAAATTGATCGATTTTAGTTAAACGTTTAGATACTTATATGAAAGTTGAAATAATTGGTTAAAAAGTCGTCATTTTATCGGATTAAGATTGAACTAATGGTTTAAAAAATCGTATAGTTCTTAGTTGGAAATTCGACTTATACATGTTTCATTAAAAACTCATATTTTTGGTTGATGGTTCAGCTACTTGGTTAAAAGCTGAACTACTTTATTGATAATTTATTTTATTGGCTAAAATTTTGTTCTCTCTTGCGTGGCAAACCTTCTTTACTGGGAAATTCATCTCCTTAGTAGAAATTCGTTTTTTTTTTTTCGATATGCATTTAAAATACTGCAACTGTTTAGTTAAGAATTAATATTTCCTGGTTTCGTTAAAAATGGATCGGTTTTAGTTAAAAATGTTACTATTTACTTAAAATATAATTGCTTGTTTAAAAATTTTATTTTTTGTTTGAATTTCACTGTTTTTGATTCAAAACTGAAACATTTTTCGGTTAAAGTATCAACTATTACATTTTTCGTTGTAAATGCATTTTTTTGGTTGAATTTCAGTATTTTTAGTATATAAGTTTCTTCTTGAATTATTTTTCTTTTATAGAAAATTAAACTAATACGTAGAAATTAAAACGGCTTTTGTTAAAAATGCACTTTTTTAGAGATTCATAAGTTAATTTGAAAAGTCAACTATTTTAATATGAACCTTTTTTTTTGTTGGTGGAAATTTAATCATATCAGTTAAAAATGCACTGCATTGGTAAAATTCGTCCTTGTTGCTTAAAGATTCATCTTTTAGTAGAAAAGTAATCTTTTTGGTTGAAAACCCAACTACTTTGTTTATAATGCAACTTTTGTCGAAAATTCTTCCCTTCCTTCTGAAAGTTTAAGTTTTTGGTTTTAAATGAAACTGTCCGGCTGAGCATTAATTTTTATTGTATACAAATTTAATCATTTACTTGCTCATTTACTTGTTACTTAACTTTGTAGGTTAAAATTTAACGATTTTTTTTAAAAGTATTTTTTTTAGAAAATTTATTTGTTTTGTTAAAAATTCATCATTTTTGTTAGTAAATTCCTCCCTCTAAACCAGAAATTCAGCTTTCTCGGTAGAAAATTGAAATACTCTTTCAAAAAATTCCTCTTCTTGAGTATCAGATTCAACTATTTGTTTATAAATGCTATTTTTGGTTGACTATGGTTTGGTCTGTGGAAAACTCAATTATTTTCTTAGAAAATCATCTATCAAAAATGAAACTTCATCATTCTAGGTTTAAAACTCAACTGTTTTCTAAAAAACTCGTCTTTTTCGTTTGAAAACGCAACTGCTTTGGTAAAAACTGATCCATTTTGTTACAAATTTAACTATTTTGATAAGAGCTTATTTATTTGGTTAAAAATTAATCCCTAGGTAAAAAATGTACTGTTTTGTTAAAAATTGGTCCTTATGAACAAAAATGCCTCTTTTTAGCTTCAAAATTTACCTTTTCGTCAAAAAGTAATATTTTTTGGTCGAAAATTCAACTATTTGTTTTATAATGCAACTATTTTGACGAAAAGTTGTGCTTTTCTGTAAAAGTTCAACTATTCGGTTGCAAATGCGACAGTTTGACTAATCATTAATTTTTGTTGTTTAAAAATCAAATGATCCAATGATCATTCTTAGTTGAAAATGCATCTTTCCAGGTTTAAAAGTAAATTATTTTCTAAAAAATTCAACTTTTTCTTTTTGAAATTAAACTCTGTTTATTGGTGTTCCATTTTATACGTTCATCAAATGAAATTGAAGAAAAAATGTTGTCTTTAAGCTTTCTGTGATTATATATGACGAAGAAGACGAGGGTTGTAAAAAGTTTTTAAAATAGCGTGAGGTCATTTTTGAACGGCCCCTAATAACTTTCTCCCTTGCATAACTCCCCCATGAAACAGTCAAGATTTACTAGCCGTTCGAATCAGCGTTTAAGAAAAAGTGGCCTCGGAGAAATTAAGAGTGTAATCAGGGAGTTGTAATATTTTTATCCGGCTTTCTAAGTATGTTGCGAGGTGGTATCAGCCCTTAAGTTCAGGGTAGTGTGGTGGAATAAGCTTGCGACATAGTATGTGTGTATGAGTGCAGGAGCCGTTCGACACGAAAGCTCTGAACGAGCGCATTCGCCTTATCGCGAAAAGTCCCTGAGGCCGTAGATCTAATCGAGGAGTTTCCTTTTCGTACCCGGCCCTTTGCAGCAGAGTGCACAGGCTCGTCGGCTTCTGGTTTCCTAGTCGTCGCGACGCTCAACCCAGCCCAACCACCTTGGTTCCTCCCTTGGTCCCAGCTTAACTCTTGTCGTATATGCACCGGCGACGACGACGACGTTTACACGCTAACACGACGGACGCATGCCACGTTTATATCTCCCGGTCGTCGACACGCGAACAGATTTCAGTCATATATACACGACCACCGGTAATAGGCACACTGCGAGTATTTAATGGAGGTAAATCCAAGTCGAAGGAAAGCGATACCGAGGGCACTTGTCTGCATTGAATCAATATATTTGGTACAAAGCAACATCTTTCGAATTCAAATCTGGTGCAAACTATCGACTTAAACTACTTAAAAGACATCAGGTCTGAATTTAAACTACTTTTGATGCTTGAGATAACTCGCGTTCGACTTAAAACGACTGAAGCTACTGGGAAAACATTCTGTCTGTCTTGGATTGACTTTTACTACTTTATTCATCTTAGAGTCTATCCATAAACTACGTTATCAATCTTGGACTATTTAAAAAAAAGCCCATTCTCAACCAAGGAAAATTAATTTTGAACCAAGAAAAATGGCTTTCATATCATAAAAGATTACTTAATCAAAATAGTTGAATTTTCAAAAAAATTTAAACCCAAAAAGATTGATTTTCAAACAAAAAATGAATTTTCAACAGAATATATGAATTTTCTCCAAAATAGTTAAATTTTAACTTAAGAAAATTAGTTTTCAACCAAAAATTGTGATAATAAAATTTTCAGTATGTAAAATTACTTTCCAACAATAAATAAAGAGACATTTTGAACCAGTTAAATTCAACGAGAAGAAGATTTTCAAAAGAAATTGTTTAATCTTTAATCATATAGATGAATTCTTAAGAAATAAGATAAATTTTTTCCTTTAAAAGATAAAAATTCAGCAAGAGTTAAGTTCTTCAGTTAAGAAGTTAAGGGCTTTAAGAAAAGTTGACTTTTAATGCGTCAAAGATTGATTTTTAACAAGAAACAATACTTTTAATCAAGAAAAATACACTTTTATCCAAAAAAATAAATTTTTAAATAAAAAGTGTACATTCTCTACAAAAAATGGAATCCTTCGATTATAATCGAGAATTATAATCGAACTGATAATTATCAGTTTGAAAACCGAAGTATGACAAGCAAATAATTTTAAACCAGTTTTATTGAACCTAAAGAAAATTTTTAAACAAAATACTTTATTCATCAATAAAAAATATGATTTGTCAAACCAAATTAAATTTTGAATCACGTAGTGAAGATTTATATGAAATCCTTGAATTTTTAAACCAAAGAAAACTAAATTTGAACCAAACAGGTGCACCTTTAGCCAAATATGATGAATTTTCAATCAAGATTAATTTGTTACCAAAACGAATTTTGAGCAAAATATTTGAATTTTCAACCAAATGTTTAAAATTTCAAGTAGGTAAGATAAATCTCCAATTAAGCTGGGAATAGTTAAATTTTTAATTGAACAAATTCGTTTTTAACTAGAAATAAATTAATTTTTAACGAAAGAGTTCAACATTCAACCAAACAGTTGCATTTCCGACCAAAAAGATGATTTCTTGACCAAGAAGATCAATTTTCTGCCAAAGAAAATAAATTTTACATAAAATGTATGCACTTTCGATCAAATACAGCGAAACCCTTTAATAGCCCTCCCTTCTATAGCCCTTCCGAGAATTACCGCCACGCCGCAGGTTGGTATAACCGGAGCTGCGGTGGGCCGCGGGGTCTGCGGTTTCCACTCAGACGAGCAGGGCGGGCTACAATGAGTTAGTTCCCACCCATCATGAGCCCCAAAATCGGCGCTATAGAAGAGTTTCACTGTAGTTCCATTTTGAAGTAAAAAGGATGAATTTTCAACCAAATAGTAAAATTTATATCAAAAAGAAAAAAAGACTTGAAACTAATGTCTTTAATTTTTAATCAAAAAGATGATATTTCAACAAAATAGTTGCATTTTCAATCGAATAATTAAATTCTTAACAAAATCTTAGAATTTTAAATTAAACGAGATGAATTCAATACAAAAAATATAATAGTAGACTTTTCAACCAAAAAAAATTAAGTTTTAACCATGAATAGTTAGATTTCCATATTGGGTTCCAATAATTCAGTTCGGATTTAAGTGAAAGAGCGAGAAAGGAGAAGTTTTTTGCTAACAGGGAAAACAGAAGAATTCTTTAAAAAGAGGAAAAGAAAGGATTGGGGGAAAAAGTGTGTTGGACTTTAAACTTCTTATACTACCTGCTATTACAGTGTGTCTGCCGTAGAACTACCTATACTACTTAAGCCTAACGTAAAACCAGTTTTCTACATGATATGCTCGGTGGCTAACTAGAAAATAACTTATAATACTCGACCTCCACTGAGGCTCACTTGAAACGTCCTATACTACTAGATATAAAGCGCGGCTGAATAAAACGATATATACTACTTACAAATGCTTATGATCAATTCCATTTTAAATCACCTCTAGAGGTTCAGTTTATGGTGCCAAAATGATATCTATTTGGTTATATAAGTAATCTGTAAATTTTTTGATTGTATTAAATTAAAAAAATGATTTATATTTTTATATTACTTAGCAATCTTTGATTTCACAATTTATGGTGATTTCACTGATAACTTGAAACTCCAAATATCTGACTTCAAAATACATATGCTACTTGAGATCCTGCATGACCGGCTTTACATAAAATAATTATACTACTTAGATAAGCTTCTTTTACAATTATCAATACTGAACAAATATTTAATGCTAAAATAATTTATATAACAAAATTCATATGGATTTTTGTGTTTTGAGTTTAATTTTAATTAAAATTTAGAGTTCTTATCCAATCCCAGTGATCAAGAATTGATTTTATTCCTCGAAAGATTCTATAAAATTTTCTTCGGTTAGGCTTTATTAAAATTAAAATTATTTAAGAAAAAATCTGTTTACATAAATAATAAATAAATAATCAATAAATAATCATAATAATTATACAGATATTATTTATGTAAATATTTTTTTCAAAGAACAATTGAATTTCACAGAAATTAATATTAGGCATATATTTATAGATTTTATGAATGATTATAAAGTTTATATTAATTTTGAATAATAATGTATCTACATACTACATCCACTCTTTATGGATTACATAAAATGCCTTGCATAACTTGAGGATCTTTATATCCAACTTTAAAATCCTTATGCTACATGAGATCATCCATGTCTAGCTTTAAAAATATCATATTATTTCTAACTCTTTATGTCTGACTATAAACTATGAATACAACTTGAAACCTTTTATGTCAACTTTAAATTACGAACACTGATGAAAAATGATTCAAGCATCCTTTGAAATTTCTTCCTGTAAAACATCATTTTAATTGAAACCTAGAAATGATAAAATTTATTTAAAAGAGCTTAAAATTCGACGTTTAATGATGTGTGGTTGATAGTTTGAAATTGGAATCACTTCATTATATATCATTCTGTAAAGTTTCTTACTTCAAAATCATATAACTTTGAAGTATTAAATTTGAAATTTAAGATGCAACTGATTCAAATTGAAACTTTCCAATATGAAATCGTACCACCTTAGGGTTTCCAATTTAAAAGGGCTCCGCTTTAACGTTTTCTATTCTGCTTTCGCAGACAATCGAAGTATAGAAAATATGTCAAATAACGATCTCTATTCTAAGTGCACTATCGAACCAGATATTTATTCCGTGTAAAACTTACGAGCGAGAATGTATGTATCTATTGAGTATAGAAACTTATGATGCATACATTTTGCGACAATTCGTATGTAGAATAGAGACTTGTCGAGCAAAATTGAATAGAATGAAAAATTTCTAAGTGATTTACCGAACTTGAATTGAGAGACGACCATCGCAAAGAAAATTTATAAGCAGAAAAAACTACGATACTCTTAGGAGTCGCATAAAGAACATTTCTTCTATAAGATATTTTTATGTCTGCGAATCACTAAAAAATTTAAAATAAACAGATTTTATTGTAAACAACTGTTTCTAAGTGCAATCTAGTGCTTCCTATAGCGCCTTGTACATTAAATGCAAAGAATTTTATATTACTTTTCAAATATTTGAAAGCGTATAACTTGCAATCTACTTTGAAATATTGGTAGTATCTAGTGATATAAATATTAATAATACAAATAATAATCATAAACTCCTGAAATAATATTAAATGAATAAAAAATCATGGTTTATCCTCGAATTATGTAAGGTGATTTTGTAAAATCCCCTCTCCCTAATGTCAGATACTGTGAAATTGTATTCGACACCTAAAAAATCTTTCTAATATTTTATAAATTAAGGGAAACAAGATTTACAGTTTTCTAACTCATTGTTTTAGGTGTATAAAAAAAGCAATTTAATGTATAATTAAACTATTAATCTTCAGTCTATAAACTATAAAAATTCCTATTTATTTATCATATTTCATATGTAAAAACATGTAACATGTAACTATTTTGTTAAAAATTCATTTTTTGTTGAAAATCGATTCTTTCAGCTGAAAAATTAACTATTCTATTCTTGGCCTCAAATTTATTTATTTTTTGTTGAAAATTCACGTATTTTGTTAAAAATGCAACCACTTGCTTCAGAATTATGCTTTTGGTTGAAAATTAAACTACTATATTAAAGTCTTCGAAAATTTAACTATTTAATTATAAAATGAACCATTTGGTAAAAAATTAATCTATTTGGATTTAAGAAATTGGTTAAAAATTTATGTGTTTTGTTGAAAGTTCTTCTTTTTTTTAGTAAATTGATTTTCTTAGTTACAGATTTAACTACATGTTAAATATGTATGCAATTTGTAGAATTTTTTTTAATGATGTAAGAAAGATGCGATTATGTCACTGGTAACGTGCACACGTTTAGTCGCGTGTGTGTAAGAATCCTGGCAATGTCGATTGTTTAAAGAGTTTTTCCTGTGAAAATTACGAGTACCTGGTATCAAAACTTTGATAAAAAATCGCATCGATTATGTGGGAGGCTCTCTCAAGGCAAGAACTGTATTAAAGGTGCGTGCAACTGGCTTTAGTGGGCGAACGATCTCGCGTTTCTTAATACGACGTTAATTCGACAGCATTACAGCCAAGCAACAGCCAAGTACTTTTAAGGAGCAACCCAACGACACGCGATTGAATTTAAATCCAAGTCACACAACTTCCAACTACTTGTTTCGTCACGATACTAGATTCCTATATAAAAATTAGTCAAAGTAGATGCCGATTATAAATTGGTGTTAGGGTTTCGGCCAGATGAAATAATAATTAACGGAAGGTCTTGTAGTTTTTGTCTACTGGCCGTAGCTTATGTTTATTGTGGTGTTATTAAAACATGTTTCGTCCGTCGACGCCGGACCTCATCAGTTTGTATGAGTTAAAACCCATCATAGGAAAAGAGATACGCAAGAGTCATACGCATAGATTTTTGGAGCTTTTTAAGATATTTTGTAATATTTGAAACGCATTAAGTTTTCCATAAGAAGAATGTTATTTGATACAGTTATCTCCATGGTCGTCGGATTGTTTATTTTCATATAATTAAAGTTTGTAGGACAACACTAATAGACACTTCCGAGGCCATGGAGATACTCATGGAGATGCCGATTGTCTAAAAAAAGGGTTTCATAGCCTATTAAGACATCCAAGAGTCCCCTTCCTGCAATACCCTACCATTTAACTACTTCCCCTCTCAGAATTCATGTCGTTTCAGTTCCTCTACTCTCCCGTTCCTTCCACCTCCTTCCACAACTAATCTTTTTAATTTGACCTTTACCCGCCCCTATTTCTCCCCACTCTGCTGCCCCTCTCCTAATTTCATCTAGTACCTGCCCCATCGCTTATTCTACTTTCCCTCTCCAACTTTGTTCACTCTACTTCTCTATCTCATAATTCCCTCCTCTTATAGCTCTCCCTTGTATACGTCCCCTCCAACGTTTCCTCTACCCCTTCTATCCCTGTCGTTCCCTCTTGCCATCTCCATTCACCCTAACTTTTCCCTACTTCTCCTCTACTACTAAACATTACTAACATATTACCCCTCCAACCCTTCCCCCTCCTACATTCCTTTTTATTACTTATCCTACATCCATTTCCGGGGAAAAACTGCGACAAACGGACGGTACCATTTCGAAACTATAAGGCTTTATTATAGATGTTGAAAACTGGACTGGCTTCGCATTACTTAAAATTGTTTTCTGTCAATTTGAACTTTTCAAAATTAAATTAAAAATGTGTATGGACGTGAAGGAAGCTAGAGGAATATGTCAGGATATAAAAGTTTGAAGACAAAGTTAATAAAAAGAGTGACCGTAGAATGAATGGGGCCTGACACAAAATACCTTAAATAAAACGGACCTAAGTGGGGAACCTTACATGCCGACTTTTTGAGGCTCTTAACTTGGGGTGATTGCTAAAAAGATTGATAAGCAACCTAGGTCCTAGCCGTGTTGCGAAACGAACGTATTATTCAAATAGATAACACGAGAATTCTAGATCAATCTAAAACATCTTTACCCCCCTTTACCCTTGCGAGCGAGCCACGCCTACCCCGAAAGGGAAATAGCTTAATGGTATAATAATAACGAAATAAATCTCGATGTAATTTCTTTCGATAAAAACCTTGTACGGATTGAGAAATATTGGCGCTTTTGAATAATGTTGCACAACTAAATAGAAAATTTAAAAGTTTCTAATAAATTATTTAAAATATTATATAATTATGTTGTATCTTAGTGAATTCTGCTGCAAATTATTATATTTACACGGCCATAAAATAAAAAATTTTAAGGTTTCAAAATTTCCAAATTGAAACTCGTTCTTTTAGTATAGTATTTTATTAACAAATATTGGATTTTGAAGATGCAAAATTTTTGAACAAATTTCACTTGAAGGTTTCGTAACCCTCGGGAAGGAGCCCTTATGTTTTCGGATGGGTGTCTGTCCCGCATGGGGAAGTAGGATAAGCAAGAGGAATAGGTGCGTTAGGGAGAAGGAATGGAAGGGATGTATGGAAGTAACAGTTAATAGGGGAGGAATAATAAGGTGTGTAAAAAGTGAGGGGTATGTAAGGGTAAAAGGAGAGTAGAAAAGGTGGAAGGGATAGTATGGAAGTAAAGGCTAGTAGGGAGAGAAGTAATAGTAGGGGTAGTACGGAAATATGGATATGGAAATCAGAGCAGGGAGTAACACGGAGGGGGAGGGAAAGTGAAGGAAAAATTGAGTGGTGGAATAGCAACTAAGGGGAGGGGCGGGAAATTGAGAGAGGGCAATGTAGGCTGAAGGAGGATGATTAGGTGAGCAGGACTTTTGGACGAATTAATGAACGTCTTTAAAAGTGTAGAAGTCGTAGGCAACAGGAAGAATCCGGCATAAGGTCTAATGCCGGCAATAACTGAATCTACTTGCGTCGACCTTTCTTTCATCTTATTCCCTGAATCCAAGGTGACACCTAGCCGCTTGCATGCACTCAATCTTTAATGACCAAAGTAGCCAGGGTAATCAGACGAATTTAATTTTTTGATCAATAACTATACATTTATTGTAAAGAAAATAGATTGATTTTTAGCCATAAAACAAAAGTGATCAATTTTTAAACAAGAATTGAATAGTTAAATTGTCGGTTCGAGTGAAACTTTTTTCTAAAATACATACAATTACTTTTATTCCTTTACAAGACATTAATTTACCTTAGATTTCAAATAGATCATTTTTAAGCTGTTTAAGAATGATATAATCGGAATGGGTTAGAGATTATGAACGTTCAAATGGGCGATATTTTGTTGACGGTTTAGTAACCTAAAAAAAGGTGCTAAATATTTTAATTGGAACATCAAAAATAATATGTTATCAAAAGATATTTGAAATATAATTGGAAAACAGGATTTTGTTAATTTGAACGTTTAGAAACTCAGATACGTTGAATTGAAATACTTACATTAGCTAGAAAACTTAAATTTAAATTTTAGACATGTTGGTTTCTGATTTTTTAATTTCTGCTTGGGGGAACCTATCGCACCCATTTGTAAACTTAATTTTCTACATCTGTTGCGATTTCAAAAATACTAGTAAAATCTAGTGGTTTGCGATCTACACTAGGAACTGAGAACGTTACGCAATCACCAATATGCATTATTTTAAAGTATACTAAGAATATTTATACATAAAATAGATTAAGAAAAAACGTACTTCCTAAACGAAAAGATGACTTGGGATTGATTTTTGAAGTGGGAGGCGACAGTGGATAATTACTTAGAGGTTAGATACAGGCTGCCTTTGTTGCCCCTTGGAGTCTAATCTGCCCTCAGTATTTTCCAGGTGACTTGGGATATATTGTTGAAGTAGGAGGTGACAGATAGTAATTAGACATAGGCTATATTTGTTCTTTCATATTCTGTCTGTTGAGAGAGAGAGTCTAGACTACGCCCAACACTTTATCCTTACTCTTTATTCAAAACTATGTTGGTCTACATCAGTAATATCATGTAAGTCTCAGTACCCGATTGACAGTGATAGCTATTTCATCAATTCGAAAATAAAAATTTGTCAAAATGGAAGTAAGTGCAGTGAATAGGATAGAGTTTGAAAAAAATTTAAGTAATTTCTTCAACAAGAAAGCAATAGAGCGATGTGGGATAAATCGAAATTGAAAAATGTGAAGAAATTATTGCGTGAAAGTGAATTAGTGTGTGTAAAGAACAATTCATCCCATTATCATTATTCAAAATTGTACGAACTCTTTCAAATCGGTAGTGAGTGTCATTTGATTGTAAAGCGAAAAGGTGCCAACGACCAGTTTATTTATGTGCTTCCAATTGAAGATTTTTTTCCGAAGTCGCTTGAAGCGCACGTCCAAACAGGACACGGAGGACGAGACAAAATGCTTTATTACATGAAAACTAAGTGGAGAATCCCAAGAGTTGCTTGCGAGTTACTTATCACATCTTGCCTAGCGTGTAATCGCAAAAGAGCTGTTGCTAGGAAATGTGTGATTGTGAAGCCTATAGTTTCTTAAGGATTTAATTGTAGTGGTCAAGTAGATTTGATAGATTTTAAACCTTGTCCAGATGGTGAATACCATTGGCTGCTGAACTACCAGGTGTATACATATGAAACCGGTATTTTTTCAAGAAAAAAACACATTTATTTCAAGAGAATGATAACAAATATTTTATTCAAAGTATGCG
>NC_046660.1:72534789-72537455 GCF_010883055.1 Belonocnema kinseyi | reverse complement strand
AAATGTTTGGTATTGGATATTGTTGACAGATGACAATACGCCAATTAGCACAAATGGTAAGTTCCGACAGTGCCTACAAGTCTGCCTACTGGCCGCTAAATGACAATACCGGTTTCATATGTATACACCTGGTATGAAGATCACATTACAAAGTTCTTACATCTGAGACCATTAAAATCGAAGCACGCTGCTAATGTAGCAGAAGAATTGGCGAATATTTTTTTTACCTTTAGAGTTTCAAGTATTCTACAAAGCGACAATGGAAGAGAGTTTGTAGCTGCTGTTATAAAAAAATTAGTTGCAATTTGGCCACATTGCAAAATGGTTCACGGACGTCCGAGACATCCATAAACTCAAGGAAGCGTTGATCGACCCAATGCCGATGTCGTAAAGATGTTCACGGCGTGGAGGGCAGATCATCATTAAAAAAACTGATCACGTGGATGCTATGAAGTGCAGGTAAAGAAAAAAAGTTCAATAAAATACAGGAAAGAATTCAAAGTTTCATTGAATTTCATATTTCAATAATACCCACTAAACATATCAAATAATAATTACATATTTTGGAGGTAATAAAATACGTTAATCTTTTAATAATGTATTTCATGTTCTGAACGTTGAAATGAACGAAATATTTTTCTCCCACTTTCTTTTCATTCATAAATATTGCTTGAAGTGAAATTTAAAATATGCATTATAATTTTGTTGTTAAATTCATACTTTTCAATATAAACGAAAAATCTTTTTCAACATCAATTACTTTCATTTGATGAGTGACAAGTTAAAAATGATTTTTTAACTAATTTTGAATTATGTAAAGAATAATTCTTTGCTTGAAGTTTAAACAATATATTCGTTTCATATAATCGCGCAAAGTTATAATTTTACGGAAAAAATAATACAGTCGATAAATTTGAAGAATAATATTTCTTGTTGAAGATATTTTGTAATTATTAAAAAAACTTTCATTTGTTTAACCAATATTACTTCCTTTATATTGTTCAAAGTTATTATTTTCTTGAATAAATAACGCAGTTAATGAATGCTAAAAGTAATAATTATTGTAGAAGACAGTTTTAATATTATTTAAATAATTAATAATGAATAACTTGCATCTTTTCATAGAAAAGGTGGAGAACATTTTTTTTGTATTCTCTTATATTATATAGCTTATTATTTAGCATTTTCTTATTTAAGAAATTATAAATGAATTGCTTAAGCAATATTAATTTGTTTTAACCAAAATTTGGTCCTTTTTTCTTATGAAAAAGAGAAAGTGATATTGATTAGAATCATTTTTTAAAGAATTTATCATTATTTATGACTATTTGTCCTTATAGTGATGCTAGAAAGTTGCATTTTGTCTTAAATTTTAAACTTTGCTTTGCCTTTTTAGTTCTGAAAAAATAATAATATACATCAGAGCGAATCATTTTGTCAAACAATGTCTCTTTTTGTAGATGCTTTTTTAAGGAGATATTTAAATTATTATTCAAATTTTCTGTATAGATCGTATCAAAAACATTAGCAAAAAAATAAAAATGCTTAATTCGGAAAAAAATTAAATGTTATTTACCAAATAATTCTTGTCGATATTCATTTATTATTCGTACCTAAATAAAAAGTTGAAGAACAATTGAAAATTTCAGAAGAAAATGCAACTTTCTAGAATTATTCGTAGACAAGAAAGTTTTAATAAATAAAGAATTGTGTAAATAATGATGTTTGTTAGCTTGTATTTATTATTACTTTCCTGAATGAAAGTTGAGCAAAAGGTTTAAAATTTTAGAGAAACCGTAACGATCTAGCATTACTTTAGGAAACAAATCTTATAAACTTCTTATAACTTTTAACTTATAACTAATTTGAAAATTTTTCAAAATTATTGTTTAAGTTTTCAATAACAAGAATTAAAAATGTAAAAATACTATGAGACAGGTTGTCTTATTTTTTGTCTGGAAAAAACCAATGAATGTGGAAAATTAAATCATACTTCGATTACTTCAATCAACGAACGATTTAATGATTGAAAAAATATGTTTCCAGATAAAAAATTCTTGTTTTTTTTATTCCCTTATACTATATAGCTTATTATTTAGTATTTTCTTATTTCAGAAATTATAAATGAATTGTTTGAACAATATTACTTTGTCTTAACCAAAATGTTCTCCATCTTTCTTATGAAAAAGATAAAGTTATATTACTTCAACATTCTTTAAATATGTTATTAACTGAAGAATTTTAAAAATACTTAGAATTTCTGGTTTATCGAATATAGATAATTAATCTAGAAAAACACAATTTTAGCATGAATTTTACATAGCATTATTAAATTGTATGTAATTTCAAATTGTTCTTTATTCTAGTGGAAAAAAACACATCTAAACACAGGATAATCAATAGGGCTCGGATGAAGCTGTGTTCGGACGAATAAAAGTAGGTTTGGCAAGCACTTCATTTCAGAAAGATGTAGAGGACGATTTGGTCACCGCAGAAGATCTAGAAGGCGCATTGGCACAGGAAAATAATAGAGATTTAATTGAAGACAGGTATTGAATAATACGCAAATTATACAGTCTGTCAAGTTAAAGCGTGGGTGGCTTTACTCGCAGTCGGTAAGGTGTATCGACATGATTTTGGTGTCAAAATATTAAGAAGAGCTCCCT
>NC_046660.1:72529353-72534689 GCF_010883055.1 Belonocnema kinseyi | reverse complement strand
AGGGAGCTCTTCTTAATATTTTGACACCAAAATCATGTCGATACACCTTACCGACTGCGAGTAAAGCCACCCACGCTTTAACTTGACAGACTGTAATACGCTATAATTTACGGATATAAATATTTATTTATTCATTATTATACTATGCGGGCCTTATAAATCATTACCAATATCCAACATTGTAGCCAATATTTAATTTTTGTCCCTAAAGTACCCTATTTTCAGTCTGTACCTTAAAGTAGCCAAAAATTAATCAATGAGACAATCAATAGAGCCACGATTCCAGCTGATCTACTGGGCCGATTTCATTCAAATTTTTTTGAAAATGTTCAGAAGAGACTTGGCTATCGCATAAACCTCGGTCTTGATCCTTCATTAATGTTCATTAACAATTTGATTTAGTTAATGTTTAAAAAAAGTGAGAAAAAAACGAAAGATCACAAAAATTTTCACAATTTGTTTAATTATTAATATTTTTTCATAATTGAGGTTCATGATATAGCCATTTATGTGCTCTTTATGAAAAATTTTGGTTTTTATGTTTCAGATGACGCAAATTTGAAAAATCATGGCGACCGTTTTTCAACATAGCGTCATCAGATCGCCCAGAAATTGGCCGGATATTGATGAAAAATGAAAAATAAATTTTTTCCGTTAGTTAATAACACGCCTTACGACATACTTAAAAGTTGTAAATGTTAAATAAAAATAAATAACAAAAAAACGTTGTTAAAAAAAATGTAATTGAAACCTGATTACCCCCTGAAAATCAGAGATATTGTGTATTGTAAAGTAATAAAAATAATTTTAATTATTTAAAAAAGATTTCTCACGTTTTTCCTTCCTTCATTTCTACAATACACCGACAGTAGATATAGCATTTTTCTTTTTCTTAGTAAATGTAACGTTAATGATTTAAAATCAAATAAGTATAGTTTTCCAGGGTTTTTTGCTGAAAATTTGTTAATATTTTTTCAAATTTACTAATTTTTTATCAAAATTATTCCTTTTCAATTAAAGAAATTATTATCAATTATTTTCATTTGAATTTAAGATATACATTTTCATTGATTAAAAATAAAAAAATATTGTCCTTGCTCTATTTTTTATTATTTTAAATAAAAGATAGTATACAAAATGATAATTTAAATTCATATTATTTTCTAATTAAAAAATTGTATGAGACTAAACAGATAATAATCGACCACCTGTTTATTTTGAGTAGTATAGAAACGAAAGTGTACAAAATATTATAGGAGAATATTTTCATAGTTAAATCCTAATTCATCAACACAAACATTATTTGAGATTTTAACATGGTAAAAATGAGATTGTGGGAAACCTCCCTATATAATGGATAATGCAACCTAAAGTAAATAGTTATTAATTATGATCACAAATAAAAGCAAATTCATAATTTTAATTTAATAAAAGGTATAGTGTCTTCACTATTGAATACATTAAATTAATTATTTTACCCACAATAATATTTAAAAATAATGATTATTTACTGTGGGTATCACTATATGCTGTATGAGGTTTCGCCTATGACATTTATTTAGTATTTCGAAATGTAACTGATACTTTTAGTGCAAGGATATAAGGATCCATGTTTTGCTCCGTAGATAAAAGTAAATAAAATCCGCATCATCTCCTTAGAAATACAAGAATTTGCGAGATAGACGTATCTCCTTTCCGCGCCGAGAATAATTTCAATGCGAAAATACTGAGAATAAACATCTTGGCTCGGAGAAGGTGGACTTTTCTCGAGATCCTATTGCTTCAGCAGGATTATCAATTCTGTTTATTATGAGAGAAGTACGCTCGTTTTCCATTTCCATAGAGAACTGGAGACTGGAAATATAAAAATGGTCTTTGACAATGGAACTCTTTTCACAACAATTTAATTCCATAGTATTAAAATGAAGCTAACTCTAGCTAATCTTCTGAAAATTTCTTTCTTTACTTCTTATTTCAAGTCCAAGGGATAAGTTAAACACAATTAGGTTCATTGTCCAGCGTACGGCCAGAAGGTAACCAATCTGCTTCGGAGAATTTAATACGTAAGAGGCATCAGCTAACTGATTCACTTTGCGTTTATGAATGAAAAACTTTTCCTTTCTTCTCTTCATCAACATTTTCCGATTCCTCAGAATAATTATTATCGTGAGAACCTAAATTACTAAATAGATAACAAAAACTTCTTGCATGCGATGTTTATAAAAATTTCTGAACACTGACACCTCTCCAGCATCAATATCCGACGAAAAACACGAGAATAACCAAATGTCGTTCAAAAATGTTTTATTTTCTTTGAAATTCAATGATTTTTTACTGAAAATATCGATTTCCAGTGTAAAATGTTAACAAAATATTAATTTTTGTTTAAATTAAGAATTATCTTCCAAATTTTAATTCAAATCTAAATTAGTACAACCCCATTAAAAGGGAAAACTATTTTTCAATGAAAGATCATTCCTTATAATCGAAAAGTCTTAAGTTGAAAACTTATTTTTAAATTGATAATAATTTTTTAAACTGAATATTTAATAACAATTCAACTGTTTTTTGCTTGATCTTAGTATATTTTTTGGTAAAATATCAACTATCACGATTTTGTTGGAAAATCCATCATTTTTAGTTCAAATATAAACTATTATATTTTTAATTGCGAATTAAATTTGTCTAAATTGAAAATTGTACCATTTCGTTGAAAGTTTTATTTTCTTGTCAAAAATTGATTTTTTTGTTGAAGATTCATCACCTTAGTTTAAAATTGATCTATTTTTTAAAAATTATTTTTTTTAAGTTTAAGTCTTTTGTTGAAATGTAATCTTGATGGTCGAAAATTTAACTGCTTTTTCAATATTCGGTAGAAAATTCGTCTGCTTAACTTGAAAATTTCACTATTTGGTTTAAAATGCAACTTTGTTTGAAAACTAATCTTTTTTGTTTAAGAATTTGACCAATTAGTTAAAAATTCATCTTTGCAGGTTAAAAATTTAACTATTTCGTTAGAAATGCCTTCCGTTTGTTTGAAATTTCACATATTTGGTAGTAAATGCAACTATTTTGTTAAATTGCCTATTTTTTGGTTAAATTCAACTATTTTTCAATTAAAATTAATTTTTTCTTGTTGAAAAGTCAAGTATTTATTTTTTGAAAGTTTAATTGTTTTGTTGAAAATTTGATGAATATTCATTTTTCGTGGTCGAAAATTTAACTGTTTTCTCTAACATTGGATAAAAAATTAACTTTCTTGACTCAAAAATTCAACTATTTCGTTGCACATTCATCTTTGTGGAAAATTCAGCTGAACCGTTAAAAATTCGTCTTTTGGATATAAGAATTCGACCTTTTGATTGAAATTTCAAATATTTGGTTGAAATTGCAACTTTTTGGTTAATATTGAATTTTTCGTTATTAAAAATTGAACTGTTTGGTTGAAAACTCATCTCTGTAGATTGCAAATTCGACCATTTTTCTAAAAAGTCATGTTATCTTTCGAAAATTCAACCTTTTTGTTGACAATCTATTTTTTTGGATAGAATATTTGTCATTTCGAAATGAAAATTCATCTTGTTTGGTAGTCAAGTTCAGGGTTGCAAATTTAACTGTGCTTTTAAAAAGGCAGTTAAATGCAATATGTTTCAATTTGAAATCTAAACCCTTTCATTTTGAATTGAATGTGATACTTATACATTCATTTTATGAAAAAAATGCATTCCTCTATTTTCGTAAGAAATCACCCTATATTTCTTGTTTTAAGAGTATTTTGTATTGTGAAGTCGATTTGAACATTATTTTTGTGTATTTTTAATGTGATTCTAGGCTTTAATCAAACAAAAGTATATAAAAATTGTTGAATTGAAAATGGGAGGGGTGTTCGTCTTTTATGACATTACCTTGGGGAGTTAAAACTTTGTGTAATGATCTGTTACGAAAAAGGGAAGGGTTGGAAAACATTTTGGAAATATCGCGACATAATTTTTGAACGGTCCCTAGAATTTTTTGCAATAAATCTCAATTTCTCTTCATAAGCAATTCTACCAAAATTACATTTCACATTAATTCTGTTAATTATAGATAAGTTAAAGTGCAATAATAGCATAGAGTAAATAAAATGAACTTTTTCTATTGCTCTCGAATTGAAAACAAATTTGCTAATGTATTCAATTCTTTCTGATTGAATGCGCGCTTGCAGAGTGGTCGGACCATTCTCGAATCGGGAATGTTTTCTCTGTGAGGAAAAAAGGTACGTGCAAGCATTACGATAGAGTGTTAAATGGGTTGGGCAGGCCTCGCTGTAAATTGAATTTGTAATTCCGTCCCGATCGAAATCTAGACTGACCAGCCGGTGCTTGTTATATGTACATTCGGTAAATACATTGGTACACGTGTTTACGCGTAACTGGATTTTGGCTGTGCGAACTGCCCGTTTGTCGTTGATCGAATTGTAAAGGGATTTCTCTCCTGCTTCACCTCAACGTGGATTTTAGCTTGTGGAGGTTTACACTCGAGGTCTCCCGAGTCGAAATTTAGGCCCTACTTTGAAGCCATAGCTCCTACCTTAGTACGCGCTGGAAGCTGTAAAGTAGGTTCTGAGTAAGTACACGGAAAGAATTAGTCGCTTAAAAATTCGTTGACTTTGTGTATTAGTCTCGGACACGAGAGGAAGTCAAATAAAGTTTTGAAACCTCCTTGTTGAAGAATGTGATCAATAATTATCTAGAAATTATAACACATTTTAGAAGAATCAAAAAATGTTAATTACAGAGTTTAAATAAACAGCGGCATCAAATTTCGAATCCATGTGAAGAGAGTCTCACCGACAGTCAAAGAAAATCGAGAAGACAGGAAAGAAAAAAAAATTATTCATAGCGTCACAATTTCAATGCATACTCACGCTTCTATGCATATACACACACCCATATATACAGACAATATTTTTGCAGCATTCCCGACTTTATGGCTTATACGCAAACCTATACTATACTGAACTAACTTAATACTACCGCATATAACGCTGTATACACGAACGGACTAACGAATTTTCGCACGCTGAATGTCAATATTCGAACGGCCCTTACGTATATACTTATTAGGTGTTTCTTTCACCGCTTGTGAGAATCAGAGCCGTATCTGTAGTATGAAAGGCCCCGAGAATGTCTCACTGTTGAGGAAGCTTGTATAAACAAAATCTTTGATTGATTTTAGATGTGATATAACTGTACTTACGAGGGTAGTTCAATAAGTCCTTAGAATGAAGTATAAAAACAATTTTTTTTGGGTAAATTTTTTTTCATTTTTCAACATAATCTCCTTGGAGCTCTATA
>NC_046660.1:72528044-72529253 GCF_010883055.1 Belonocnema kinseyi | reverse complement strand
TCTAGTCGGGAGTGGTGCTGACTGAAAACAGATGATTTGGAGCGATTCGCGCGCCATCTGTTGGTCATTCTAAGGACTTATTGAACTACCCTCGTAACAATATTATAGGCATGAAAATGTTAGGAATCTTATTCAGTCATTCTTTCAATTGTAATGTAATTTATAATAATATTCAGAGATGCACATCGAGCTAGAAATTCCCCCCCCCCCATACCTACCGTTTGGGAGCCGCAAAACAGAAGGTGCATGAATACTACTGTAAGTTTGCATGTAAGCTGAAAATGCGCAACTCGAACTTCGGTTTTCTCAGGTCTTCTGCTGCACGATGACTGCCGATAAGAAAGCTTCGAAAAACTTCGGTGCTATTTTATTTATATCTCGATCCGAATTTGAAAAAAATTGGCGATTTTAATGTTTCGCGTGATTCTTAATTTCTTGTATGCGTCGATTTTGAGGTTATGTTTTCCAAGTGTATATAATATGAATATTATTACTATTATATATATCGTTAATGTTAATATTACAATTATAAAATATTATATTAAAATTAATGACTAGCTGATTAATTTTTAATAGAAATACTTAAAATTTCAACTCAAACAATTAGTTTTCTTCAAAAAATAAACTTTCAATGAAATACATAAATTAAAAAATTAAAAAAAATTCTTTTTCGACAAAATAGTTAAATTTTTAAACAAAAAGATAAATTTTCATCCAAAAAGCTAAACTGTATACTACTTAAAATAAATTGACGAACCATCAGCCAAAAAAAAAGTTAACAAAGTAGTTCCACTTTCAACCAAAAAAGATGAAAAAAATCGTTAAGATTCTTTGAAATTGCTTTAAATTATTGAAATGAATAGAAAATTCCTTGAAATTTTTGAAATACCCTTAAATCTTTCAAATCCTTTAAAATCTTGTACTAAATTATTGAAATCATTAGAAAATTCTTTGGAATCTATTAAAATATCCTAAGATATATTTAAAACTCCTTACAACCTTTTGAAATCTCTTAAAAATTTGCAAAGCTCTTGAAAATTCCTTCAAATTTTAAAAATACCCTAAAATATTTCAATTCATTTACAATCTCATACTACATTATTGAAACCAATTGTGGGTCCGGATGCAATAAGGGCACATACAATTTTTTCGTGCGAAAACGAAGTCCCCTGGAGGCTTTAGAAAAAATTTTCGAATTTTAATTTTCAA
>NC_046660.1:72523171-72527944 GCF_010883055.1 Belonocnema kinseyi | reverse complement strand
AAATTAAAATTCGAAAATTTTTTCTAAAGCCTCCAGGGGACTTCGTTTTCGCACGAAAAAATTTTATGTGCCCTTATTGCATCCGGACCCACAATTTAAAACTCTTTGAAATCTATTAAAATATCTTGAAATATATTAAATCGTTCAAAATCTTATATTAAATTACCGTAATCATTTGAAAATTCCTTGGAACATTTTAAAATACTCTGAAATACTGCAACACCTCCAAAATATTTTGACATACCTGGACCTTTTTTTAAAAGATTGTTAAAGTACATCTTTAAAATTCTTTGTAATTCCTTTAGATTATAAAAATAAGACGAAAATTCCTTGATATCTTTTGAAAAATCCTCAAATGTTTAAAATCCTGTAAAATCTTTTAAAATCTCTCGAAATTTGTTTAAACTCTTGAAAATTCTTTGAAATCTTAATAACACCCTGAAGTATTTCAAATCCTTTGAAATCTCATTCTAAATTATTGAAACCAATTAAAAATTTCTTGGAATCTGTTAAAATATCTTGAAATATATCAAATCCTTTAAAATCTCATATTAAATTACTTTAATCAATTTAAAAATCCTTGGAATCATTTCAAATTCTCTTAAATTTTTTATATGTTTTGAAATACCTCAAACATTTTTCTAATATTTTTGAAGAACTTTGGATTTTTTTTTTAAATAATCCTACCAACATTTTTTAATTCTTTGAAATGCCTGTGAATTTTAAAAATAAATTAAAAATTCCTTGAGATCTTTTAAAACATCCTCAAACATTTAAAATTCCTAACAATCTTTTGATATTTCTTGAAATTTGTTAAAGCTCTTGAAAATTCCTCGAAATTTTAAAAATACCCTGAAATATTTCAAATCTTTTAAAATATCCTCAAATATTTAAAATCCTTGAAAATCTTTTGAAATCTCTTGAAATTTTGTAAAATTTCAGATTGAAATTTAGAAAAGAGAAACATTTCAAAACGTTACATACGGAAATGTTTGTATATTAGAGTTTTTAAAAAGGGATCAATACAAATTCAAAGCTTTCGAAATTTAATATTCAAAAATTTTCGACTATGAAATCTGAATGATTTTCAACTAGATGGGATTCAAGTCTATAAAATTTGAATTGTAAACTTGGAAGTTTATTTACAAAAAATAATTAATCATAAATAAATTTAAGGCATTCCAAATTTCAAAGTATGTTTTTCAAAAAAAGATATATGATTTCATAATTATATAAAAAAATGGTTTCAGAAATATTTAAACTTTAACTCGAGTAATTTCTATGAAAACTTAAATTTAATAGTTTAACTAATCTATAAACAGTTAAATTTTTAATGTTTTAAAATTCATTCACAGACTGTCCAATTGAAAAACATACATTTAAATTTTGAACGCTTTCAATTTTTAATTTTTATTGATTCCATTTTAAAACTCTAATCTACAATCATATCAATATTTAAAGTTTTGAAAATTTTCTCTTTTCTAAATTTCAATCTGAAGCTTTCCAAAATTTCAAAAGATTTTTAAGGATTTTAAATATTTGAGGAACTTTCAAAAGATGTCAAGGAATTTTTATTTATTTTTTTAATTTACAGGAATTTCAAAGAGTTGGAAAAATTTTGGAAGCGTTATTTAAAAAAAAATCCCAAAGTACTTTAGAAATCTTTAAAAAAAGTTCTAGATATTTCAAAAGATTTTAAAGGATTTGAAACATTTGAGAGAAATTACTTTCCGAACAACCCAGATTTTTGGCAAAAATCGTTTGAAAAGTATTAATATTTTTAAATAAATAATTTTATTGTTTGTTTTACTAAAAGAATTTGTCACATTTACTAAGATTTAAAATTCTTTATTCAAATTATGAGCTTTGAGAATGAAAAGATTTGAAATATTCAGTCCATTAAAATTGAGTGCTCGTAAAATTCAAGCCTTTAAAAGTAAAAAATTAGGCAATTTTATAAAAAAATTCATAAATTTTATGAAATTAATTTTTAAATATAGCTAATTTTAAGATATTCTATTTAAAATTTCTAATTTTTTCAACTGACAAACTGTTAGGCTTCTTAAATTGGTACGTTTTGCAAGCAATAAATTACAAAATTTGTAATTCCATTGAAGAGGCGGTACCTTCTAAACTTTTCATTCCTTTCGAAACTACTGAAATTAGAAATATATGAATTTAAAATCTGCTGCCTGCAAAATCAAATTCTAATTCAGTTTGTAAATGTAAAAGATCAGAAGTGAATTATCTACGTGAAAACTGATACGCATCACCTCTCGTTTTCTGCGACTGTCGACGGAGTTCTATTAGCTGAGGTGTCTCAGTTCTTTGATTTCTCGTCTCTTAAATTATTTTTAGCAAGCAATCTAAAACTGCGTTTAAAATAATATAAATTCTGATAAAATTTATATTATAATATGAAAAAGTATGTTTTAAATCCTATATCTTTCAAATTCCTCGACTGTCATGTAAACTCTAGAGAAACTCTTTCAAATATTGTTAACCTTTAGAATATTTCTTCGAGAAGATCGCTTAGTTCGTAAAATACTTTTACATAAGAATTACTTGACTTTTTCTGCGACTCAGTATTTAAATATTAGTAGACTTTATTCTATATCTCATAAATAGTTTTCTATTATTTCTTCAAAGTCATTGAAACATTTGAAGACTTCTCTCTCTGTCCAAGATTCTTCAAATAATCGCCTAAATTTTAAGCGAATAAATTTTTCCGTGTAGCTTTTTCAATGTAATTTAGACCCTACTTTGACGCTAAAAGTGTCGGAAATCGGCCGTTTTCTAAAGCAGGTTCTCCATAATCTCACACCAATATTGATAAATAAAAATAAGGTTTGTTATTTATCAGAAAAAAATAAATGTGATATAAATATCAAGGATATTCGCAATTATTTTTTTAGATATATTATTAATAGAATTTTTATTTAAACATATTTACATTTGATTCTGTGTTATTTATTACTTAAATTAATACAATGCCAAACTTGCTGATTTCAATAAAAATACCTTCAGCATCATAATAAATTCAATTATACTAAAAAATACAAATATTTAGTTCAAGATTCACCCGAATATTTATCAGAAAATAAGTTTATATTTACAATAACAGAACCGGTTTTATACCCAATTGTCTCGCCGTCTCAAAACTGTTCTTATTATCGAATAAATATGATAAAAAAGATTAAAACAGTAAACATTTTCTCACAAAAAGAAATGATTTTTCCTCCAAATTCACTAAGAAAATGTTTCAGAAACTCTCAATTATTATTGTTTAGTAACAAAAATGATCAAACCATTGGAAAAGTGGTACTATTCCTTGGAAAAAATTATTATTTCCATGAAGAAGTCTTGAAAATAAATTAACTGTAATACCTTGATAAAAATTTAATTACAATCAGTAAATTTAAATGTAATTATCAAATATGTATTTCAAGATATTTTTCAAAATTCTTTTTCATCAATAATATTTGTTGTTAGCGATAGAAAATATTTTAATCTTATAAATTGTTGTGATTCTCAATCACCTAATGACTGTTGAATGCAAACACTTTCATTAATTGTTGATAAAAATGTTTATAATTACTTATTAATCGACAATATTTAGTAATTTTTCATGATGAATATCATTCCCATACAAATTTTCAGCATTTTCAGTTAAGGGAAAATATTTTTCTGTGATTAAGAATTGCAAATAAATATTGATTTATATATAAATAATTAACGAAAATTAGTCTAATTCATGAATTAAGTTTTTTTTTTAATTGTGTCTGCATTTAGTCATTTGGATGACCAATGAGTTCAATTAACCTGAGTAAAAAATAATTTTTACTTTATTTTCATGAAGTTCGAACATTGATGGCTTAAAAGAGTCAATGTAGGGTCAGTATTACAGGGGACGTTAAACATCGTCAAAGCAGGGTTTTGATTTATTAAAATGTAGGCTCTAAAGATTCAAACTAGCTTCAGAGATTAACTTCAAAGTAGGGTCTAAATTTAACCTCGCGTTTCGGAAAAAGTACACTATCGTCAGAAAAATTCGGAATAGTAAATAAATGTTGCTATTAGCAGGTCTATAGTTTTTTTATTTATGGTAGCATACAAATATTTATCACAGTAAATTTAAATAGCATATCATAATAAATTTATGATATCCGTCATTTTAAATTTTTCACGAAAAAATAATTATTTTCTATCATTATATAATTTAAAAACAATTTTCAACGTACAACATAAATTTATTATGATATGATATTTAAATTCACTGCGATGAACATTTGTTTGCTACCATAAATAAGCAATTATACACCTGCTAATAGGTATATTTATTAACAATTCCGAAGTTTTCTACTTTCCGAATTTTTCCTCTCCGTATATGTACATATTCCTAATTTTTCACCCTCCTAATTTTAACGCTTCTGAATTTTCACCCATTCCGCTTCTTTGGCTTCCGAAGAAATACCTTTCAGAGTTTTGGATTTCCGACTTATTGCTCTTTCCTACTTTTTGCTATTCCTAAGTTTTACCATGATGTATTATAAACCATTCTGAAATTTTACCTTTCTTAATTTTGACCGTTCCGAAAAATGAACGGCCCCCAGAAATAGTCGGTACGATCAGCGCCAGTTCTATCAAAAACCACTGTTGACTTTGAAACATGAGGACTATGGTGGTCCAAAAATGAATTGAAAATTTTTTTTCTTGAATTTTTATGCATATTACCCAGAAATTAGTTCGAATTCACACATAAATAAATCCTTT
>NC_046660.1:72509859-72523071 GCF_010883055.1 Belonocnema kinseyi | reverse complement strand
CCTCCAGCCTCATGAAGTTTGACACGTGTGGCGTGGAACGAAGAAACCGACCATATAGCATCAAAAATCAAATGTGAGAATTTTAATGATTTTAAAAGATGAAAGCATGGCCGAACAAATCAGTCTATTTTCAAATTTGTGCGATTAAAGTTGAACGGAATATTACGCATTTTACATGACGTTTATTTGATACTCGCAGGGGCCCGTTCCCATAAAAACAATATTTTCTCGAAATGCTGCAAAAGTGCTGTAAGATCGGTTTTTTCGTTCCACGCCACACGTATTTTCACACAAAAAAAAATTTTGGAGTTTTTTTAAACGCGAATATGAGCTGAATCTAGTTGAAACTTAACATTTCTGTTTGTAATAAGCCATAATATATTACTCAAATATTATTTTTTGAATATCAGCCCCATAAGTCTATTTTGTAGGGTGCCAAAAAACCCCATGAATGAAAAAATGGGTTTTGCGAGTTTTCGGCGCTAATTATGATTTTTTCCGGGTTCTCTAACGAAAATTGTTTCTAATGTATAAAATACTACTTTATACTGCTAATTAGATGTTAAAATGAGTTGTTTGAAAAATTTATTACACTATTGTAAATAATGTCTTTTGGCTGAACGGTAGAAAGTTGTATTTTGTTCTGAAATTTTTAACTTTTTATCTATTTTTCAATTAGAGTGACTTTTCCCTTAGGAAAGTAGTAATTATTGCAAGTTCACAGACATTGTTCTTTCAAAAATTCATTATTGTTTATAACTATCTTATCTCAGATAAGTGCTAGAAAGTTACGTTTTTTCCGAAACGTTTAACTTTGCTTTGCCTTTCTTGTTGTGAACAAATGATACATAAACATTACAGTGAATCATAATTTGAATAATTCTTTTATTATTTGTGAATATTTTGTTTTGAAATAAAACAGATATTTGAAATATGCTTCAATTCTTCTACATTGATAATATTGAATTTAACTTTTTCTTGAAGGAGGTACCGACAGATTTCGGTAAGGTGTGCTCTTCTTTTATGGTTTGCAATAAACTTCTTTTTGTGATATAAAACAATACTTTTACAAGTCATTTATAGACCTAGTCCTCCCACCCACTCCTAATTATTCTATTTTCTGTGTTTATCTTTCGTGTAAAATGGTTTTTTCGGTTCGAATAAGTTTTTTTTAAACATCCGGCAAATCTTCGTTATCTCAAATTAATTATGAACTCGCCCTTAACGGAAAAGTTAATAAATAGTGGAAAATTTCAGAAAAAACTGCAACTTTCTTGCATCATTTAAGTTAAATATATATTATTAAAAATAACCTTAAATTGTTTAAAAAAAATACTTTTTTCCACTTTACTTAATTAGCTACATCACATTACTTAAAAATTGGACAAAAAGTCGAAATTTTTTGAAAAAAATGTAAGTTTCTAACATTATTTTAGGATAACTTTCTTATCAATGACAATAAATTCGTTAAATAATTATATTTGCTGATAACAATAACAAATTCACCTTCTGTAGATAAGTATGAAGATGAATGTTGAGTTTCAACTCCATTCACATAATATTTATGATTCTGAATGAAGAGTACAAAACATTTTTTTCCAATGGGAATTATTTTTAAAAATCGTTAGAAAATCTACAAAATTTCGCGGCGAATCACCTCTGACTTTTTGAAGTTTAAAAAAACGAGTTAAAATTGAATTAAATGAAATTTGAAGTTGTAAGAAAATCTTAAATTTATACCACACATTTGCTAAAGTCTTATCTTTAATTATAGTCCATAAAACTAAAAAAAATCTTTACGGGTTCTCAGTCAGCCGTGAAAGCTGTATCGCCGAAAATGTCTAAGATTTTATTCTTTAACTTCAACTCGCGCTGTGAATGAACATACTTATGCATAAAAACTAAAATTAACCAAATGTATGCTTTAAAATCTTATCATTGATTTAAGGCGATTTTCAACAAAATTATTAAATTTTCAACCAAATATATGAATTTTCTATTAGAAAGATTGATTTTCTAAGAAAAAAAGTACATTTTTAATTAAAATGTTGAATCTTAAAAAAAAAAATTACTTTTTAACAAATTAGTTGAACTTTTAACCAAGTAGTTGTATTTTCAACCATAAAAAATCGATTCTAAACAAAAAATTTAATAGTTGATACTTCAAACCAAAAGGATTTTTATTTTGAATAAAAAACAGTTTAATTAATCAAAAAGGCCAATCTCCAGAAAAAAGTTGAAGCATAAGAAAAAAGCATGATTTTCAACCAGTTTTTGAAAAGGTTTTTTAACTCTTAACTAAGTAATTGAATTTTTCAAACAAGAAAAAGTTTAATTTTGAACCAAACATTTGAAATTTTAATTATAAAAAGATGAAATTTTTATAAAACAAGACCACTTTTTAAACAAAAAAGATCAGTTTTTAATATAAAATCGAAATTTTGAATGACTCTTTTACTTAATATTTGTTGTTGTTTGCTTTAAGTTTATATAAATTTAATTTTGTTACATTTCCAAGGAACTTCAAAATGATTTTTGGAGATTTCAGTTATAAGAATTTTTCTTTCAAATTGATGGTTTCTACTAATATTAGCTATTGTTCCGTTACGGTAAAGAAAGCGTCTATCATCTTATTACAAGTAAGCTTTAGACTATCTTTCCGTTCCGGATAAAAATTAAGCTAACTTCATTATGTATAAAATTTAGTAAACACGTAGACCCGTGTGGAAATGTTAAGCTGGCCCTGTCGAGGGCCCACGTGATTTGCTCCTTTACTACGTTGGCCCTATGTTGGAAAACTACGAAGGGCCAACATAGTTTCGACATGCTCACCTTCGAAGGCCCCACGTGGGCTGCCCCCGAAGGGCCAATGAAGCAGCCCTCTGTAGTGCCCAGCTTAGCCCCCTGTAGGGCTTACATAGGGCCTACATAAGCCCTACAGTTGTGGCCCCCTTTACTGCCCTGGAAAAGGATTTTGAGAATTTTGAAAGCCGGTCTCTTTCCGGGTTTCATTGTCAGTACCTTCCACAGGAGCAGAAGATACCGGAATCGGTGCCAGGTCCATAGAAAAATTAGACTCTTCATTCTTGTCTGCAAATATTTTCAAATAATTACTTGTAATTACAAATTTTCAGTGACAACTGCAGTTTATAAAAGCGATCTCATCATGATAGACTAAAAATGAAATATCAAACTCCAGGAAATACCAAGATTATCTTTAGAAGGGTAGGAATCAATTGCATGATTGCAAAAAAGCATCTCATGAAAATAACATTTTATTGACAATAACCATGTATTATTTTTCTAATGAATATGGTAAATTGAGGGTTATGTTTCTCATAAAGAATTGCTCAGTTTTTATACAAATACGTGCATGAGAATCGATAATTTTGCCTCACATTATAGGGTAGTATGAAAAAACTTCAATATTATTACTGATATGATTCAAAGGAAAAAATTCAAACTTACCTTCCAAGCTTTCATACCATTCTTCGTCTGACGTAGTCAGCTCTTTTAAGCTTTTTTGGACAAATCGATATTTTTCGCACGTAATTTTATTCAAATTATTCTCATCCATGTCTTACGTTGTGTTTTTCTATTTATTCACATTAATAAACATCACTGACACCTCAGACTGCTACTCTTATCTGACACCTATCAATTTTTATAGGTTATGACAGAGTTGACCGCAATCCGCTACTCCGCTCCGCGTAATACCTGATCAGTGATCACAGGGGATCAGTCCGTATTCTGATCACTCTAATTCTTCTGAACTATAAGAAATCGCATAAATATCCCAGCCTTTGAAATTTTGTATGTTTTTCACGTGCAAAAAACAATAGTGAACGTTTTTTGTGTCGAACATTTTATAACAATTTAATCTGTAAATTCTTTGACATATTTTTAGAAATGTAATAAAGCTGAATAATAAAAATGTTTCTGCGTTAACATCTCAAATTAAGATAGAAAAAATCATGATTTTTTCTTCTAGTTTGGTGATCGAACTTGGAATTTTTCGTAATAAAAATGAAGGGGCAAATACATAAACCCTAGCGAGGGCCCAGCTGGGCATTCCCACAGTGGGCTGCCTTTATAGGGCCTCTGGAGGGCCACTAATAAAAAAAGGTAAGCTGGGCATTTTCCACACGGGGAAGTGTTAAAAGAAATAAAAATCTTAAAAAATTTCTTGTTTTAAAAGTTATAGTACACTAAATTACATTGCAAACTGTAATACAATATACTGGTGTTTTGAATTCGTTATGAGATGGAACAATAGCCTAATACTCGTGCAACCCATCGAAATGATTAGGAAAAATGAAAAATTGGATGAGAAAAATTAGGAAATTTTGAAAATGATTTTTTCATGAAACTAATAATTTTTTATTTATATTATGCGGATCTCTAATTGTTTCTAAAAAATATATTTTGTAGTTGTAATTTTTAATGTGTACTGCCATTTTAAATGTAAATCTTGCTTTCACAAGTAAGTATCAAAAAGATATGCATGTACTGGGATTGCGAAAAAGTAAGTTTTTAAAAGGAATTGCTTTCTTAATCTTAAAAGATGTCATGAAAGAAGAGTTTGTGTTGGTTTCATTTGAGGTAACTTTTCCTTTTATGTATGTCTGAAAGAATTTTTATTGCAGAGATGTTGAGTTGAAAGAAATTTTTATAATGCTCTTTAAAATGGATTGACTACGACTTTATTCACAAACGAAGGCAAATTGTTAGATTAAATTGCTTATACATTGCACAGTTAAAAAAGTTGTACAAAAAATTTCTTTACTCATCTATGATATCTTGTACAATTTCCGAGTAAAATAAAATAATTCAATATATGTTTTTGGGAAACTACAGTCGCAGCAGAACAGCCAATTCTTTTAACTGTACACATTTTTCATTAATTATGTTATAAATTGCTTTTCTAAGCACAATTTCAAAATCAGGGCAGACTTATCGCTTGTCATTTAAAATTAATCTTCGAGTTTTACTACTATCAAAAAAAAGAACAGTGACATTTTTGAATTCCAATTGTTAATTTAAATATGAAATTTGAGAAAACAAGTTAAAGGACTAGAAACATATGGGCAATTTCTGTGCAAGGGGGCAACAACCCCCTTTTCTTCTTTAAAAAATATTTATTAAAAATTTTTGTTCATATAAAAAAGATATTCTATAATAATTATATTTATAATAATTATTATATTATAATTGTTTTGGAAATGGTTCTAAATATCATACATGAGTAAAGACATTTGTTGTGGAACATTTTCAAGTGTGCAAACTATTTTCTTAACATTTCTTCGTATCTATTGTTGCAAGCAAGAAAAATGAAAGAATTCGGTTTTATGAAAAACATTCTCTTGGCCACAAAAATTATTTAGCTTGCATAAAACTTCCAAGATATTGTCCTTATGATAGCGAAAATACTAAACAACGTAGCCAGTATGTTAATTTTAAAGATTTTATAAATTTTCTATCGAATTTCGAAAGAAGGCGATTAAATCTACAGGAATGTGGAAAGAAAGATTAAAAATGTCAATTAGGTAAAAGGTCATATAACTTTATAGAAAAAATTGAGGTTTTTTAAAAGCGAAACAAAAAATTCAAATATGCATAACTTCATAAATTTTTTTTTCACCAAGCGCAAAAATATGTATCGCCTATCCTCTGAAAAAAAGGTCCACGAAAAATTCTGCCACTTTAAGTATAAAACCTGCCTGATTTGAAAGGGAGTCTGTCGTGTACATTAAAATCGGAAAAATAGGGTGATTTTTAACAAAACAGTTAGATTTTCAATTAAACAAGATCTGCTATCAAAAGAGATGAATTTTCCACAATCAAAAATTAATTGTTAACCAAACAGTTGCGTTGACAACTAGTTAGTTGATCTTTCAAATAAAACATACGAATTTTCAACAAAGCAGTAGAACTTTCGACTGAAAAGAATTACTTTATCGAAATAGTTGAATTTTCAACTAACAAAGATGTATTTTCAATTAAATGTTAAATTGTAAAAAAAAATAATAAAATTGATCCAAAAGCAGTTGAATTTCTAAGCCAAAAAGACAAACTTTGTAGAAGACATTTTAATTTTCATCCAAAAACGATGAATTTTTACCTTAAACAATTATTTTTGAAATAAAAGATAAATTTTTAACTATTTGTTTCATTCCTAATTAAAATACAATATTTTTCGACTTAAAATGAAATCGTCACATTTTCAGGTTAAAAAATTAATTTTCGTAAAAGAACGAACTTTCAATCAGTTAACTTCAACCAAAAAATACAAATATTTAGCCAAAAAGTTTAATACTTAAACGAAAAGAAAAATATTCAACAAGCAAGATCAATTTTCTGACGATCACGCATTTTCAACAAAATATATGAATTTTCTAAAAAGTAGTACAATTTTCAACTTCAAAATAATAAACAAAATTATTTTGTAGAGAATTAGTTTAACTTTTAAACAAGTAGTTGAATTTTCGACCAAAAAAGAACAATTTTTAACCAAATAGTTATATTTGAATCCAGAAAGATGAATTTTGCAACTAAAAAATTATTTTTCCACTGAAAAGACAAATTTTCAAAAAAATACATCGATTTACAATAAAATTTTAGAATTTTAATGCCAAAAATATTTTTTTAAACAAAAGATTTAATTATCTATAAAATAGTGTACTTTTTAACCAAATACTCATATTTTCAGGCAATAATATAAATTTAAAAAAATTAATTTTTATAAAAAAGTGATGTATTTGTAAGTTAAATAATGAATTTTTAGTCAAGAAATATTTTAATTTAAAATAAAAAAACAGTAAAATTCTAACAAAAAGACTTGTTTTTAATAAAATAGTTAAATCGTCAGACAAAACAAATTATTTTTCAAACAAACAGTTGCATTCTTAAGTGAAAATTATGAGTTTTTAAGCTAGAGGATTAATTTTCTACCAAAAAAATTAAATTTCAACAAAATACAGGAATTTTCAACAAAATAGTGAATTTGTCAATTAGAAAAGATCAATTTTCAACTGAAAATGTAAATTGTTAACCAAAAATGGAACAGTTGCACTTTTGATTAAAAAAATGAATTGTAAAAACCCATTACGAAGAAAGTAGATAAATTTTCAAGCTAAAAGCCCTTTTTTTAACTGAAACGATAAATCTTCCACAAAAAAATAAATTTTCAATACAAATTTTCAGCATTAAACCCAAAAGATAATTTTTTAACCAAGAAGATTAATTTTCTAAAAAATGCAGCAGTTAAATTTGTAACCAAGGAATGAAATCTTCGAAAAAAATGTTATTTGAAAATGGATTTTATTTTGTAGCAAGTGGTTAATTTCTCAAACACAAAAGATGAATTCTTAAAGAAACAAGTAATAGTTGATATTTTAACAAAAAAAGATTTTCGTATGGAATTAAAACCAGTTAAATAATACAAAAAAAACAACGAATTTTTAATGAAATATTTGAATCCCGAAAGAAAACAGATAATTTTTCAACCAAACAGTTGTATTTTTAGCCAAAAAGGATCAATATTTATGCAAGAAGTTTATTTTTCTAAAAAAGACGGATTTTCAACGAAATATATAAATTTTTAACAAAATAGTGAATTTTCAAATAGAAAATATCCATTTTCTACTAAAAATATCTATCGTTAATCAAAACTGGATTATTTACATTTTTAGTTTATAGTTTAAAATCCTCAAACAAAACAGATATTTTTTACTAAAGTGTTCCATTCTTAGCTGAAGCGGATGATTTTTCAAGCGATAAGATTGATTTTTTATCAAAAAGGCGAATTTTTAACTAAATACATTAATTTTCTGCCAAATAGTGGAATTTTCAACTAGAAAAGATCAATTTTCAAATAAAAGGATTATGTGTAAACCAAAAATGGAATAGTTCGATTTTTATTTTAAAAAATTGATCTTAAAGAACAAGAATTATCAACAATATAGGTAAATTTTGAACTAGAATGGTGAATCTTAGCAAAAAAAATTCTACAAAAGAGTTCCATACTCAACCTAAACGTTCATTTTTCAAGCAAGTAGATTAATTTTCCGAAAATGGAGTATTTCAATTTGCAAGCAAAGAAATTAATCTTTGCAAAAAAGTTTATTTTTAAAACGTACTTGAAGAAAGTATAGTTGAATTTTTGACGAAAAAAAATGACTGTTTAACAAATTTGTCAACAAAATAATTAAATGTTTAGAATGTTTTAAATTTCTTCGAAAACTAAAAGAAAATAGGAGAAAGCAGGAGAATAGGGCAAAGAGTGTGATGTCTAATATATGAAAGTGATTTTCAAACTTAATTAATTTCATAAAGTTATTTTTATTGACCAACCGTATTTTTTGGCGCAACTCCATTTTCGCCCCCCCCCCTTCATCAAATGTGTAAAGTAGTTTATAGACGACCCTTACAGCACATTTTGTAAACATTCCGTGAGCAGGTTTCGATTTTATCTACATGTTTTGTAAGTACATGGTAAATGCAACACTTTTTCCTCTATCTGTGCGTTTTGTCACTTATGTCATTTAACACAGGTATGCAATCAGAAGGTGTGTTTCCACAAATGACAAATTGTCTACATGCACGAAACTAGTAGAACTTTTATTTGCATTTTTCTACAATATTGTGTCAAAGCTTATTTCGAAAAATTATTCACCACTGAAATGACACTTAGTTTATACTTCAAACAGCGAATTTATGCTGCTTTGTATTTACCTCCCTTAGTATAGAAAAAGTTTTTCATTTCTTTCCGTCTCTCATGCAAACATTTCGTTGGAAAAAGGAATGGGCGTTGCATAACACTAAAAGAATTGCAGAAAAACTTGGAAATATTTGTATTTTTCAATGTTTGGATAAAACTTTACGTACGGAATGTTCTAAATAAAAAGAGATATGCGAAAAGACATAGAAGGCAAAGAATCCTTGTGTTATTTTATATTATAGAATACGACAAAGAAGATTAAATATCGAAAAAATGTTCTGACAAATGCCTTTAAATAGACATTATTTCAAGAAATATCTATTTGCACGGCTAGCCTCGATTAAGTTTAACACATAAGTACTTAAACATCTATATTCTCTTTTGTTCGTATTTCGGGGATGCTCGCGGTTATTTATAGCCAAGAAATAAAAAATTCTTACAGCGCGTTTTTAATAAAAAAGATATTTTGATTTTTAATCATTAAAAATCTCACTTTTCTTGAAAACGGCGAAAAATATGAATAGCAGTTCAGAGTTAAAAATGGTTCAGCTTCCTGAAATCTATTGAATTGCACCTTTTTCAGATTTGTATGCTATTCAATTTAATAAATGTTCCTAAAAATATAGGAAAAAGTGATAACAATCGACTAAAACCGAATTTAGTTGAACAAAATTAATATTTCTTGTTTTAAAAACGACTGTTTTAAGTTCACTGCTTATGCAAGGAATATATTTCATGGGATTGAAGTTACCTGAGCATGAAAGTAAAGAGAAATGGATTTTTATTTCTAAAATGGAAGAAATATAATTTTCAATAATTAAAAATCCTATTTTTCTGGAAAACTATGCAAAATATGATTAGCAGTTGATAGTTCCAAATTATTCGGATTTCTAAAATTTATGAAACTGTATCCTTAACAGATGTATATCTTGTGCGTTTCAACAAAAATGTTCGAAAAAATATGAAAAATGTTTTAAAGCGACTCAAATAGCACTTATATTTTATTTTTGAAAACAGTTTTTTTAGTGAAGTATAAATATTCAAAGTCGTCCCCGTTTTTGAAATCTACAAGACATAAGTAGATTTTTATTTATTTTTTCTATATTTTTATTTTAATTAGTTCATATACACTAGATAAATATCTGATAAGGGTATTATTTTATAGATTTCAGAAAGAGGCACAAGCTTGAATATTGATACTTAACTAAAAAAAAGTGTTTGAAAAAAAAATCTTTAAGTTCGTTCAACTAATTTCTCTTTTAGTTGATTTTTTCTCGGGTTTTTTCTATATTTTTGGAAAAATGTATTGAACTAAACAATATCAACATCTGAAAAGGTCACAATGTCATAGATTTCAGGAAGTTAAATTATTTCAAACCATGAACTGTTATTCATAGCTTGCGTAGTTTTCGAGAAAAATGAGATTTTAAATTGGTAAAAATGATTTTTCTTCAATTTTTAGAGATTAAAAATAGTTTTTCTTTACTTTGAAGCTCAGAAATCTTAATAATCTCCTGAAGCATATTCTTTTAATAGTCAGTGCAGTAAAAACAAACGTTTTTAGAAATAATATATTAAAGTTCGTTACACTAAATACTATTTCAGTCGATTTCTATTGATTTATTCTATATCTTTGAAAATATTTATTGAATTATACTATATATCTAAAAAGGATAAAATTTAATAGATTTTAGGATGCGTCTTTTCGAGGCAAATGAGATTACATTTTTCAAATTTTAAATCTTTTCTACTTAAACATGTATATACTTTTATGATATTAAATGTTATTGAAGTTTATAAGATATCTTTAGATGTTCTGAATTTATAAGGTTAAAAAAAATTATTTGCAAAATTTAAAACTTTGAACATTCGTAATTTCACATTTATAAATATGTGAAATATAGATTGAAAACTTTTTTTTACATCTTTTAAATAATTGTTTATAAGCTGTTACTTTTATTTGAAACTATGTAAAAAAGTACTGTAAAAGAATCGATAACTTAAAACACGCTTTTTTATATTTTGTCTTACTTTTTGATAAATTTAAACGTTTGAAATGTTTAAAGAAAAAATGTATAGAACCCTTTTTTTAATAAGCAAAATTCATTCATATTTTGAGAAAATGTATTTTTATTCATTAAAAATAATTTTTAACTTAAATATTTTTAGAAAATAATTATTTTCTTGAATATTTAAGTCTCTTCGAGATTTTAAACTTGCCTTTGAACTGCTCAACTACTTTCTTGAAAATAATTTTTTTTTGGGTGAAAATATAACTCTCTTTTAAAAAAATTATTCTCTAGAGCTAGAAAATTCATCTTTTTTTTTGCTGGAAATTCAACTATGTAATTGGTTGAAAATTAGTCTTCATTGGTTGACGCTAAATATTCTTTATTAAAAAGAAAAATATCTTCTGGTTGAAATATCAATCATTACATTTCATGTTGAGAATTTTTTTATGTTGTTGAAAATCCGACTATACTTATGTTATTTTAAAGTATAACTGCAGTGACACTCTTCTATAGCGACAATTTTGGGGATGACGGTGGGTGGGAACTAACTCATTATAGTCTGCTCCACTATTGTTTGTTCATGCTTGAGTGCTCACCTGAGTTAAAGCCGCATATCCCGCGTACCTCGCGCAGCTCCTGTTACAACTGCGTGCGGCGCGGCCTCAATTCTCGAAAGGGCTATAGAAGGGAGGGCTATTGAAGAGTTCAAATTTGTCTTTATTGTCTGAATGTTTACGTTTTCAAAAGAAAATGTTATTATTTTATTTTGGGTTATAATTGAACGCCTTTAGTTGAAAATTTAACTATTTTCCTGGTTGAAAGTGCATCTTCTTGTATAAAAATTCAACTATAATTGGTTGAAGTTTTATGCTTTCAGTTAAAAACTCTTCTCTTTAGTTTAAACATTGATATTTTTTAGTTTAAATTTAAATATTTTATTACAAATTCATGTATTTTATTTAGAATTCTTCTTCCTTAGTTAAAATTCAACTTTTTTTTTGAAAACTTATATTTTTGGGTTGATCATTCATTTTTTGTATTTTAAATTAATATATTTACTGGAAATTTCACTTTTTGTTGAAAATTTACGTATTTTGTAAAAAATTCGTATTTTTAATAAAATATTTATCTTCTTGAAATAAAAATTAATAAAATCTTCAAATAAAAATGAATTTTACTGGCAAAAGATTCACTTTTTCAGTTGAAACTTCATCTCTTTGTTTGAAATATTAACTATTTTATTGAAGATCTTTTCTTTGTTAAAATTGCACATGTTTTAGTGAAAAATAGACTCTTCTCGTCATGTATAAAAATTGATATTTTTTAGTTGAGAATTGATATTTTTTGTTGAAAACACTTCTTTTTTTTTTGTAGAAAAATCATCTTTTGTTTTGAAAATTGAAGTATGCCGTGGGTTAAAACTTGAACTTCTTCGTTAAAAATTGTTTTTATTTTTAAGCTAAAGATTTATTATTTCAGTTAAAAACTCATCTCTTTGTTTGAAAAATTAACTATTAATAAAAAATTTATTCAAACTTAATCTGTTGATCTGAAGATTGTACTATTCCATTTTGGGTTAAAAATTAATCTTCATTAGTTGAAAATTCATATATTTTGTTAAAAATTCTTCATATAAGTAAAAGATTAATATTTTTTGATGTAAATTCATCACTTTAGTAGAAAATTTACTATTTTGTTGAAAATTTGTTTTATATTGGTTTTAATTTTGTACCAACAATAATTTTATTTTTAATAATTTATTTCCCTATTATTCACCTACTTAAATAAAAAATTGCCCTATTTACCTTTTACCAATAGCATTCTGGGCTCTAAAGTCCACAATAAATTTAAATACGATCGTTTTCAAACCAATGACAAGCAAGTCAACGGAATAAGGCCACGATACTTTACAGGCGGAAATTAGCTGACCTGAGAACTTCTCCAATCCCAAAGGACTATTCTGTCTGGGTGTTTAAATGGATGAAAAGCTTTTTCGAACCAACAAACAATGTGGGGAAATAGAAAAAGTCAGAAGATGTCGCTAGCGTGCTAGCTGAAGTAAAAAGTGGACAGGAAATATAGGGTAGATGACATTTGAGAGAAAAAGATACAAGTAACCTTTATTTCCTGGCGAGTTACGACTGGATGTGCGGACTTGCTCATTGCAGCGTTCTATGCTCAAGACACGTAACGGTCCTTGCAGCCTGCTTTCACGAGATCTCCCAAGATCTCTCGCTATAGGAACGACAAGAACATAAAGGAAGAAACGATTTCGAGAGAAGGCCCTCTTTGATTTCTCTCTCCTTTTTTTTCTACAACGCTGGACACTATCCACCTTTTAAAAGCGGGGTCACGAGACAGGGGTGAACACAGGGATAGAGGGTAGAATTCAAGCGAATCTTCACGCTATCGATTTCGTGTCCGAAATAAGAGGTGAACGATTCCTGTGATATAAAGCACTGGAGCAGACATGTAGCAAAT
>NC_046660.1:72489184-72509759 GCF_010883055.1 Belonocnema kinseyi | reverse complement strand
ACGAGAAATTTAGGTAAATTATCAATTTTTTTTCTTACCCAGAATTAGAGATACATTTTCGAATTTTTTATCAACTTCTAGAGAGAATTCTTAAATTCCATAATATTACAATAATGTGCTTTATAGATGATTGCATACATTTATATTTGAATCTCTTTCTACTTTCTTTCAAAGATTTTTAAAGTGCTTCAAAATTAATGTATCTTTATTTGAGAGATGTATGTTTATTAGGGTGGTCCAAAAATGCATTAAAAGTTTTATTTTCACTCTAGAGAGTAAGGCACCTCCTTTAAACGTTTTCATTTTTGGAGGAAATAAATCCCTAATTTGTAATTTTAAAGAAATTCAAATATTAACACGTTCCACTGGGCACTTCAAAATTCCATTTGATTAACATGGAAAAAATGTGTATTTTCGTAAAATTGAACACATGTTCCAGGGTTTCATCGAAATAAGCCAACATTTTTAGAGATTTATGAGGAGCGCCTAGAATATCACTTCGCGTGAAGTGCTCCAAAAATGACCCAAAAAACTATATTTTTACATATTCCTTACGTTTATTACGTTCATTTTGAGCAATTTCTGTTGTCTTTTTCATACAAATAATTATTCATAGATAACTTAAATTTTGTTCATGACTTTTGAAACATTCTCCAATTTTTTCAATTAATGTAGGTTCTTCCTAATTAATGTAAAAAGTAATCATGTTTCTTCTTATTTAAATGTAATAATTTGTCATTGTTTGTAGTAGTGAAATTTTTTAAAATATGATGTAATGATTTAAACAATTAATTATTCTTAATCAAATAAAAATCAGTCAAATGTCTATTTAAAAAAAACTGTATTTACTTGAGAAGTTTTTTTTCGATAACCTTGAAAAAATAAATATGAATAGTTGGATATTTCCATCACTTTCAATTTTTTCGTCAATTTCAAAAAGGGCTTGTCTAATGCCTTTTATTATTTAAATGATTATAAATAAATTGTACTTACTGTACAAGTTTAACTTAAGTGATATTTTCATTATTTTAATTATTATAATTTACGTGAAATATAATATTTCTTCCTCACAAATGTCGCTTAGAGAATGTACTTTTCAGTAATATAATCATGGTACAGATTGTAAAAATGTGAAGAATGCTATAATAAATACACTTTCATAATTTAAATTTTATTATGACTTTTCTGATTTATTTGATGGCGTACCAGAAAAGATGTAAAACATCCATATTCAATTTAAAGAAAATAAAAATAAAAAATGTAATTATATAAACCATAGCATAAGACTTTGAGCAGAATTTACTATTACTCGAAATCATTCAATATTATATTTAATTCAGAAAATATGATTTGAATTAATAATTGTTGGAACAAAGTAAATTGGTTTCAACAATTAAAAAATTTTAATATATTTATTCTATACACCATACAGTCATAAAAATAATTGTGTTCATTCTATTTTATTTCCTCTTTAAAGTAATGGAGAAAACTCTGATTGAGCAAATACAAATTGTTTAAACAAATAGAAATTAAAAAAAATGAAATGTATTAAAATTATATAATTATTCAACAAAATTAGTATAGATTACCAATTTCAGATAAAAATTGGACATCTCTGGCTCAATTTTCAGAACTTTTGTAAAAAAACAATAATTAATTGTTTAGATAATTTACAAAACGTATGTAAAAAAATGTAAAGCTCCAAGAAATGACAAATTATTACAGTTCAATTACAAAATATGATTATTTTTGACGTTTTTTAGGAATAAATTATTGTTAAAGTAAGTTACATTTGTTTAAACAATGAAAAATGGATTGAAAAGTCATGAGAAATATTGAAATTGTCCATCAGTAATTATTTGTATGAAAAAGAATACAAAAATTCTAAAAAATAACAATAATACGTAAAAATGTAGTTTTTTACTTTGAGGCCATATTTGGGGCGTTGCAGGGTGGGTGGTTTAAACATAAAAGTTATTATTATGGTTTTATTTCGTAGAGATTCCTCTTAAATCCCTAAAACTGTTGGCACGTTTCCATGAAACCCTGGAGCATGAGTTCAATTTTTAGAAAACCCCAAATTTTCCCCATCTTAATCAAATGGGATTTTGAAGTGCCCGGTGGCACGTGTTGATATTTAAATTTCGAAAAAAATGGATTTATTTCTTCCGGAAATGTAAACTTGGAAGGGGGGGGGGGAGTGGCTTGCCTTTCCAATTTTTACGTCTCGAGTTAGATCCTTTCAATATACACCTTCCTGGATAAAACCATGCCATTTGAATAAGTTGATTTACCCTGATAACCGAGACGAATTGATTTCTATTATTTTGAAATATTTCTTACAATATTGATCGATTCAGCCGGAAATAAGATTGTACGTCTTGACCTTTTCAGCTTCTTTTGATAAAGTTATTTCCAGGATATCGGGAATATTACATAATTCGATATTTCACAAATGTACAACGTAAATGTCTTGTCTTCTGGTTAAAGTTATTGTACTTGCGTAGTAGTTGAAAATGGTTTGAGAGCTGTTTGAGACAGGATTCGAAGTGCCTTGAGGTCTCTTCGTCCTTGTACTAAGTCCAGGATAACGGCCGGATTAGCGCTGCAGGAGTAATAGTAATGCACCTTGTTGTCGTTGCGTTAAGTTGTCGGTTACGCGAAGGTGCAATCTCGAGTTGAAGTCCTTAAGGAGTTACGTCGCATTGCAAACTTTGGATTTAGCCACATCGCGCATTCTCAAGGTGTTCTTGGGAAAGCATTTGCTTCTGCAGCAGGCTTGGAAGCAAAATCTCTAACAACAACTCTGAATACCATTAGCCAATGTAGAAAACATATAATCAAACTTTTAGCGTTCAAAAACACAAAGATATTATACAGATTCGTATATGTTCTTCGGCGATTTAAAATTCTGAAGACCTTTACCTAATGTACAAAGTATAGATTCAAACTTGAAGTCTTTGAAACACACAAAGTTATTATACAGATTCGTCTATATTCTACGAAATGCTACAACTTTCAAGACTATCAGGGCATGTAGAAAGTTTGAATGAAACTTTAAGTCTTTAATAACATAAAGATATCAATACAGATTCTTAAATGTTCTCTGACAATTTGCAACTCTGAAGATCATCAGCGAAAATAGAAAATAGAGATTCAAACTTGAAGCCTTTGAAATATACAAAGTTATTATACGCAGATTCGTCTATGTTCTGCGGAAATTTACAATACCGAAGACCATCAGGGCATGTAGAAAGTATAGAATAAAACTTTAAGCCTTTAATATCATAACGATATCATAAAGATTCTTTAATGTTCTTTGACAATTTACAGCTTTGAGGAACATCAGGAAAAGTAGAAAATATAGATTCAAACTTGAAGCCTTTAAAATACACAAAGCTATTATATAGATTTTTCTATGTTTTATGGAAATTCACAACTCTGAAGATCATCAGAGCATATAGAAAGTATAGAATGAAACTTTAAGCGTTTAATAACATAAAGATATCATACAGAATCTTAAATGTTCTTTGACAAGATATGATAAAAAATTTGTGCATATTTTTTGGTTAAACAAATGTTGTCGTTTCATTTTTTTCGTCTTATGTTTCGTTTTTCTGAAAATTTAATTTTTTTATTTCGAATGTTATTTTTTGTTATAAAAAAAACTACGCGTTCTATAAAAAATTATTCATGATATATTTAAATCAGTTTTCACTTTTTTTTGGAAAAGCAACTTTCGTCTCTTCATTTATTTCGTAGCTTAAAGTCGCTTGCCATAAATTTAATTTTTTTACTATTAATTTTATTTTTTACGAGTAAAATCAAAAATACGAGTTCCATAAAAAAAGATTATTAACAAATCTGTATATATTTTTTGGGTGCGTCATTTTTGTTTGTATCTTGCATAGTTTGATTGCAAAATGAAAATTTTTATTTTACATTATTTTTTTGTGCGATCAAATTTAAATTTTTTTAAACCCTTAAGTGCGAGAGCGGGTCCCAGGGACACGTTTGTTTTTTTCAGCCGAGTGTTTTTGTTCAGAAAAGTTTGCTTATTTTTTACAAAACATTTATTATATACAAATTATTTTCATATATATTTTTACAATATTCATTTTTGCGAGATTGTGGTCTTCAATTTTAATAGAAAATAAATGGAGCTAAGTCTATTTAAACCGGACATATTTCAGTTGGAAGTTTCCTCGGGTCTGCTAGACCCGTTTCTAGGTGGAACGGAAAATTTCGAGTTTCTAGAACTTCAGGGTTAAATATGTAAATAGTTAATATGCTAATCTTGCAGGGCTTTCAAAAATGATATAAAAGAAGTCATTGGAATAAATCGACCGCAGATACAATTTGTAAATCTTGAAAAAAGTGTTAGTTTTTGAATTTTTATCGAAAATAGCTACCTAATAAATTTGATCTTCATTTTTTGAACTAAAAAGAGCGTAAAAAAGGCCAATATAATAGAATCATTTTTTAAAGTTATCGTTTTTACAGACATACATATATACAAACATAATAATACACAATAATACATACAGGACGACATATTAGGAAAAACCTGTTTGTCGGGTTCAGAGGATCATTTCTTATTTTATTTGGGAAATTTTGAGCACCGAAACTATGAATTAGGAGTTCCAAAATAAAATTCGCACAGAAGAGATAATACTTGAACGCTCTTCTAAATCCACTAATAAAGATTGGCGTTTTTGCTACCCTGATACTCTAAATCGCATTTTTTTAACCAAACACTTCTCTATGTTAACTTTATAGGAATTTTGAGGCTAAGGTTATTATTAACCGATTTAAATGAAACTTAGGAACTCCACTATTATTGTATAGGATTGAATTCAAATCTGCCATTATAAGTAAAGAAGAAACAAACGAAGAAAAAGAAAATAAGAAAAGGCCTTGATAAGAGTGTCGAAAAAGCACCGAAAGTTTGGTCAATTAAAAAAAAATTTTAGAAAGAATAACAAGAATAGAAATAAAGAAAGTCGAGAGAAAAAAAATATGAAATGAAATTCAGAGTTCCTCTCCTTTATCATGATATCTTTACTTTTATTTTGGATAAAAATATTTAGATGCATGTCTGTGAATATGTGATCGATATTCTTTCTTCAAATTAAAAAATTTTCTTAACTATAAGAAACTTTTTAGCAGAGTTTAATATTGGACTTCTACCCTTGCTCTTAACATTTGTTGAAATTTTTGTAATAGTGATGATTATCTTCTGCATATCTGAATTTTCTAAGCCCTACACAAGGAGGTGTTCATTGCACCAAATAATTTTCAGTTACAAACTTTGTATCAAATGCTTTAAAGTTTCATATCTATACCATCAGTAAAGAAAATGATGTTCGTAAATCCAGAGGATTAAACGGAAGGATCGTAGTTTAATTCGAAATTCTCTTAAACCCAGATTGATCTTAAGGACCTTAAAGTTTCGCGTGAGAAGATAGCTTGCGTCCAACATTTACGACACCAGCAGTAGTTTCTCGGGCTTTATTTTAGGTTTCTGAACGTGCGTAGGAGTTTTTTTATTTGTTTTATTTTGTTCCACTTTTTTCGTTCTAGTGTCGAGTAAATCTTCTGTATATAGGTATCTTTATAGTAACTCAGGACTCTGGAGTGTCGTTGACGGTCAACGCCTCAGGTGGATTCAGTTTTAAGAGAGTCAGATTAGAGGAAGAGAAGTGTCTATTTAAGATGGACTATTCGTTCATTTCTTGTTCGTTAATCTCTCTCAAGGATGGTCCGCAACTGAAATAAGCGAATTCAACGAGCGGAATGTGCGCCTTGGTGCACCTTAATGCCTTCTTTAACGTGAGGTCGAGCAAGATTTACAAGATTTATTCCCGAGGTACCCCTTTGCTCTCTTCAATTCCGCCTCGATGCGGAAACACAGATCCAGCGAAGCGTATATATACGCGGAGAAAAATATCCTACTTAAAGATCTACAATTTTTAGATTACATATTCAAAGTTTAACTATATGAGGACCATCTAGATGTTAGAGGTTAGTTTCTGTGGATATTAAAGATCTACAAGGATGAGCGCTCGTACCTTAAAGAATTTTTCGAAGAGGAAATAGCACTTCTGTTGACTATTTTACTTTTCCCAAACAATTCAAAGCATTATTAATAATATTTTTAAAGAAAATGTTAGTAATAATAATTTTTCCACAAGCGGACAACAGAGGTCTGTCGTATTCTTCTGCACGCGTTTAACATGAACATTTTCTTCAATTAATGCAGAAAACTACCTCCTTAGTTCAGTCGGGATTTCTGATAGTCGAGTTTGAAGGAAACTATTCGACACTGCCCTTCGAATTCAATAATCATTATTGGCGTCAAACCTCCCTCTCGACATTATAAAGTTGTTTATAATAAAGTGTACTTTCTACAACTAAACTAAGTGGAAGATTTATTACGAGCGGGAAACAACTCTGGTAATCCGAAGGCGTATTCGGTAATCAAAATTGGTAATCCGGTGTATTCCGAGTAATCCAGTGTGATTTGTAGGGACCCACTTATTACGAGAAATCCAGAATAATCCATTTGTAATGCAGTATAATCCATTTGTAATCCAGTTAATCCACGTATAATCCAGGCTAATCCAATTGTAATATAGGTAATTAGAATTAATTTAAGTATTCTAAGTAATTTAATTGCAATCAAGATTAATATATGTGATTCGGAGTAATTTAAATAGATATTCCAAATACTTTTAAACTATTCATTAAAAGTTGTTTTTTTGTTGGGAATGCATTTTATTGAATGAAAATTTAACTCTTCCATTTCTGGTTCAAAATTGATAATTTTTGTTAAAAATTCAACTGTTTTGATCAAAAGACGTGTTTTTGGATTAAAAATGCAATTATTTTAATTAAAAGTTCATTTATTTGATTGAAAATTTAACTATATTGTTTGAAATTCATATTTTTTCCTTGAAAATTAACTTTCTAGCAACAAAGTTAACTATTCCATTTTCAGGGGAAAATTGATATTTGTTAGTTTCAAAGTCAACTACATCATTGAAGGATAAATTACTTTATTGAAAATTTAGTTTTCTGTTCAAAGGATTCTTGATTTAAGTTGAAAATGGTTTGGCAGATAATTGAACTATTTTCTTGACATTTTATTTGTGTGGTAAGAATTAATTTTTTGAACTAAAAATTGAACAAGTTCATTTTCGGTAAAAAGTTTTTTTTCTTAGTTTAAACTCATGCAATTTGGAAAATTTTTTTTTCTTGGTAGAAAATTTAGATTCTTGCTTGAAAATTCATCTGGTTGAAAATTGAAGTACTTTTTTAACGGTTCAATTCTTTGGTTAAAAATTCAACTAGTTTGTTCGAGAATTAAACCAATAGTTTACAAATGATTTTTTTTTAGTTGACAATTAATTATTATAGCTAAAAATTTAATTATTATATTCTTGAAAGTATATTTATCTTTTTCCGTTGATAATTTAAATATTTGCTTGAAAATGTCTGTGTTTTGTTAAAAATTTAGAATTTATTTTGTGGTTGGAAATATACAATTTTATTTGGAATATTCATTTCTTTGTTTGACAATAGAACTACTTTGTTGAAAGTTTTTTTTTTGTTAAGCATTTATTTTTTCAATTAAAATTGTAACTATGAGGTATTTTCACTTTAATCATCAGCTAATTTCACTTCGTTCAAAGCTGACGGGAAAACAGTGGACCAAATGCATGGAATAAAACTTTATTTCTGTAATATCTTCGTAATTAATAATAATTATTATAATTTTATTATTTCCCCTCAGCAATCTTCGAAAGTGAAGTTAGCTGGTGATTAAAGTGAAAATGTCTAATTATATTTTTGATTATAATTGTATATTTATTTAGTGTAAAATTAAACTATGTGGTTCAAAATTTATATATTTCGTTGAAAACTTGTCCTTCGAGTAAAAGAATAATCTTCTTAGTTAAAAATTTTTGTTTTCGATAGAAAATTGATGTAATTAGCTGCTAGTTTAACTATTTTGATAGATTTTTGTTATAAAAAATTAATTTTTTTAATTAAAAATGTAACTATTCGATTTTTTATTACAATTTTATCTTTCTTAGTTGAAAATTTATCTCTTTGGCTGAAAAATTAACTGTTTTGTTTAAAATAGCACTTTTTTCTGTTGAAAATTGAACTTTTAACTTAAAATTGAACTATTCCAGTTAAAAAATTCAACACCTTAGTAGAAAACTCATTCCTTTGTTTAGAAATTTAAATAGGGTCTTGAAAATGAATTCTTTTCTTGTTTGAAATAATTTTTCAACTGGAAGATTATCTATTTTATTTTTGGTTGAAAATTGATCTTTTTTAGTTCAAAATTTGACTGTTTGGCTAAAAATGTATCTTTTTTAGTTGAAAATTCAACTACTTTGTTGAAAATTCATGAATTTTGTTGAAAATATTTATTTTTCAGTGGAAAATGATTCTTTTTAGTTAAAAATTCAACTGTTTGGTTATAACTTTATCTATGTTATTGAAAATTTAAGAATTTTCTTAAAAAGTAATCAATTCTTTTTGCTTGAAAATTTGCATGAGTCTAGTTTAGCTGGAATTGTCTACTATAATCTTATATAATTCAGAGTAATCCTATGCGTCAGTAGCAATCCTAAGCAATGCAAAGTAATTCTGTATATAGAGATAATCCATGGCAATCCAATTTAATCGGGAGTAATTCACCTCCACTGGACCGCATTTTTGGAAGTTGTTTCCCCCTCGATTTCCAGTTAGAATAAAAAAATCAGAGAAAGGTTTTTATATTCTACCCTCCAAGAATAATTTGACTAAAACCCCTGTCAATATAAAAAAGATTTTCCTTTGAGGTAAAAGGGAGAGAGGTAAGGAAGAGGGAAGAGTGTACAGTATATTATGCATCAAGTAGGAGAAGAAGGGTCTCTTTTAACGAGTACTAAAAAAATACAAGAGTCGTAAAAATTCCCCTCTCCCTGGGTGTATATGATCTTGCTTATAAAAAATTCATGATTGCACACTTTTTTCGGTTCGAAAGAAACAATAATTTCAAATACAAACCAAAAATGTTGAGTCATTATTTTCTTTTTAAGTTTATTTATTTGTTTTTGAGGTTATATAAATTAAATTTTTCTAAGATTTTTGAAGATTTTAGATAAATATAATAAAAATATCAACAAAACGTTAATTTTCAAACTGACAGATTTTAATTTTTAACCGAAGACGTTTAAACTCATGAAAAATCGTGAAGAAAATATTTGATTTTTTAACCCAAAAATATAAATTATAAACAGAAAAATTAAATTTTTAATTAAAGAAATGAGCTTTCTACCAAAATGGTTAATTTTCTACCAATAAGGAATGAAAATTTAACAAAATGTATTAATTTTCAACAACAAAAATAAGACAAATTCTCAACCAAAAATTGAATAGTTGCATCACATTAAAAAAATTTAATTTCACTCAAAAATTTTTTAAAGCAAATAGTTCAATTTTCAACCAAACAGATGAATTGTCAGTCAAAAAATTAATTTTGAATGAAGTAATTCAACTCTCAACTAAATGTATTTATATTTTAGACTCAAAAAGATAAATTTTTAACTAAAAATGTTATAGTTGATATTTAAACAAGTAAAGATTGTAAATATAAATAAAAACAGTTAAATTCAACAAAAAAGCTGAATTTTCATTTACAAAGTTGCATCCTCGACCAAAATAGATTAATTCCTCATCAAACAGTAACATTTTTAATGAAAAGGATAAAAGGTTTATCAAAAGAAATTATTTTTCAAACTAAACAAACAAATTTTCAACCCATGAGTGTAATTATAAACCATGACAGATTTTTCAGTCTAAAAAAGTACTACTAAAAAGATGAATTTCCAACTTAAATGATAAATCTTTAATGAAAGAAATGAATTTTTAACAAATAAGGTTAACTTTTAATCAACTAGTTGCATTCTCAACTAGAGAAAAAGAAAATTCGAAATGTAAGGAAATAATTTTAAATGTTTTGAAGTCTTGCCAAAATTGAAATTATTTTTGAATTTATTCAGAACTTCTCAAACTTCTAAGTATCTTTTGAAGCAATTCAGTTTTACTAAAGAAATTTGGGCTAATAAACAATAAAAAAATTGTTTTTTAATCATCCAGATTCTTTTTCGACATATATTGAAACTATAAAAACCTCAAATTAATCTATTAAAATAAAATCTAACTAAATTCTGATAAATACGGAAATTAAATAAAATCTTGCACATTTTAAAATATTATGTTAAATTTATAAATTATAAGAAATTTTGAAGAATTCAGGTATTTTTTAAATATATAGTAAATTGATAAATTAACAAAAATTCTGGTCAGTAATTTGCGGTCGCTTTATGATTATAATTAAAATTTTTTAAAGTTTAGAAATTTCTAATAAAATCTGAAAATTTTTGGTAATTCATCATTAAATTATGGTAAATTATCGTTTCGAGTTAGTACAGTCTGCCGTACAATCTTTCAGTGCATATTGTGAGGCAAAAATGTGAGCTTAAAGGTGTACTCGTACAGTTGTCATTATTCCCCTCTGATTTCCCACTCAAGCTGTTTTTTGCTGCTTTTTTTGCTCAAAAAACACTACTTTGGTCCGTTTAACAGTAGAAAAGGACTAAAATCATGCATTTGTTACCAAAATATTTTGTCAATTACTTTTTTCTTGGGTAATTTTCCAATTTATTTAAATTTGCTCTTGCTCTTCATTCTCTCATCACTTTTATTTGCAGATCTGGATAATATTTATCTAACAATTTTTGGCCCGAACCTTTTTTTGTTGATGTAGTTGTTACTATAATTACTCCTGGAAACTTCAACAAAGTTTTAACACGAATTATCCACATTGCCATGCATTGTATTTTAAATAAAAAATTTTATATTTCGAAATTTTCAGGCAAGGAACTGAATAATTATTTATCTATTTCTTTCTCATAGAGAAGGTTTGTAATCACTTAAATTATAAAATCGAATTCTATGACATATTTTGATAATATTCGATATCAGGATTTTTTTTATTCTCCATGTCTCGAATACTAAAAGAGCTATGATCATGGAATTTACATGGAACATCTGAATGATACCTAGGTTTGTTCGAATTTCAAGCTAGATTAACCATTTAGAAGTAGTTTGCTTTTACTTTGGAGTTTAAGAAAATAAAAAAAACACCTTTTTTATTTGAGAAATACTTGTGTGATAATCAAAATAGAGCAATACGGTATTTAGTGTATTTTTTCACGTCTTCGAGACGCATCGATCGACCTACTGTTGAAGCTTTTACGACCAACCAGTACCGATACATGAACCTTCAAAAAATGGTTTCATCATTTCATAGGAGAAAACTTTGTTTTAATTCAAAATATAACAATACGATATCTAATATATTTATTCGTGTCATCGAGACGCATCGATTGCCCGATTCAAGAACTTTTCACGACCTACCATAACCTAACAATATAATATTTTTTAAATTTCCTAAACAAATTATTTCTATTGTTTGTAAGAGGATTTAAAAAAATTCAAAGTATAAGAGTATTGTATTTGATGTAACTGTACGCATCTTCTAGATGCGTGGATTATCTGATTAAAAAACTTTCGTTGACCATTCTTAATCAGTCAATAGTGACTTAGAAAATTAAAAGAAGATTCCAATATTTTAAGAATAATTAAGATTGCCAAAATCTCATTTTTTAATATTTTGATTCTTCCTGATGTTTCAAAATACACGTGGACTTGAGAAAGAATAATTCATGAAAGGAAAAGTGAAAAAGCAAATTGGAAATAGGGGGTTTTACGCAGAGAGAAAAGCAAACTGAGGAAGCGCTTTCGGTCGTTGTCTCGACACAAATCGATATCACTAAAAAATCCACGAAGTTCAGTTACAGACGGAATAACCTTCTAGGAGGGTAAAGGCATTGATCTGGTAAAATTAAAGAGATCCCAGACAAAATCGAACAAGCCTTGTATACTTAAGAAATTCTTTCATGTCCTAAAATAAAACAAATAAAACATTTATTCCCAATTTTATATCATGTTTTCAATTAGGTTAATCAATTTATAATCTACCATTTTTTGAACATGCTTTTAATCAGTATTTTCCTATCCAATAGAAAAAAATAAGTGTAAGGCAGTTATCAAAAATCTCGCCCTCATTGTTGTTGACTACCTGATTACTGTGAAATTTCCTTTGAGTGCCTATTTTTAGTTTATTCTCTTGAACTTTCTGAAATTTTGAAACGCGAAATTTCTAAATGATGTATTTTAATTCGGAAAAACGATTTCTATAAGACGAAACTTAGGTGGTAAATGATTCTTCAGTAATAGAGGTAAGAAATCTATTCGTATCTATTACGAACAATAAAGATCTAGGATTTCCTGCATCATAAATTCCGTAAATAAAAAATTCAAAATAAGTAATTCTACTTGATGATAAAATTTATGCTTTAACATTTTTCAACATTATTGAAAAAAGAGAACATTTTGAAATGAAAATGTTTTTAATATTGAGAAATAATTCTATTCTTAAAATTTTTGTAGCGTGTTATAATTAAAAAAAAATAAATATTTGAACTTTTTATCGCGCATTCATCTTTTTTGTTTGAAAATTCAAATTTGAATAAAAATTAAACGGATTTCTTGAAAATCGATTCTTTTGGTTTTGCAAACCACCTTATTCGAATTTGCATTGCTTGAAGTTGTTTTACATCAATTTGAAATTTTAACAATTAAATCTTTTGCGAATTGAGAAAGATTCGTACTTTTTGATAATAAATTATTTAAACTATTACTTACGTTTAATATTAGTACTTTTCACTAGAAATCAGTACTTTTGAAGAAGAATTTAACGTAAAATCATAATGTTTCAAAGAAGACTTAAAAAGAGAATTTAACCAAGATCATCAACAAACTGCACATTTTTCAACAATATCAGGTTGCGGTGTTTTTTTTTATGTGATTGATTCGATTTGAACTGTCCAGTTCAAAAGTCTTTCGAATCGTCTTTCGATTATAATAGAACTATAATTCGATTATAATCATATTTTTTATACTTCCGGCGTAGATATAGAAAGAGAACCAGCATTTATCAGCCTAATTATATGAAATGCTAATAATTAAATTCAACTATTATTGAATACTTAATATTATTTTAACGGTAAATGAATTAAAAACATTTATACATGATGATTTTTTTACCGATTGCATGATATTTTTAATGGAACCAAAATAAAGATTAATAAAAATAAAATAAAATAATTAAAACAATGAAAAAAATAAGAAATCCTGTGTATACTATTCCTGGAATAAAATGTTTATAGGCCATTAAAAAAAATTTAGAGCTTCTTCAACAAATGAAACATTCTTTTGGAGAAAAAAGCATTTTTGTAGCCTTTAATTTTATTTTTTTTTTTAAATTAAAAACCTAGAAGAATACTTCCAGACATCTAATAGCCCAGTGGAACCTTTATTATTATTTTTTTTATATAATAGAAAATTTAGAGAAGTATTTTTGTAACCAAAAGAATCGATGTTATTGATATAATACATAGTTTACCGATATTTTACCATAAAAATTGTTTTGTATTTTTAACAAAAATCAATAGACTTTAAATAAAATTTACAATGTTAAATATTTTTTTCATATTTCATATTAGTATTTGTCGTTCCAAATTGGTATTTGTAATAAAAATGGCAAGAAAATATAAAACTTGTAAACGACTTTCGTTTTTCGGTTTATGTAATCGTTTTTTTCCAGTAATTGACATTTTATACAAAAATAATATTAAAGATTTCGAAGATTTACAATTCTGAACAAGTATCTGTTGTGTTAAGTTAAAAATTATAATTAAAAATACCAATTTCTGTTGAAATTGGTATTCATTAAATATTTTTATTCAAATATTTATCATTGCTAAACAATTTTTATGTTACACAACATATTTTGCATTAAAAAATCATTAGATTTTAATTCAAAAACTTTTGTCTTTTGGTCTTTAGAGTTCAAAGAAAATTTGCCATTTAATATTGCCGGTTCATACTAGAAATCGTAATTTGATATATATTATTTGATATTATGTTTGATATACGATAAAAAGTTTTTGAATAATTAGGGATATGCTTGCGTTTTCCAAAGGGAATCTGTAAAGATTTCAAAGAATGTTTACATTTTCAAAACAACTTTCTATTATCGTTGTGTTTTTCACTGGCAATCAGTTGGTTTAAACAAAAATAATTAGGCTTTAAAAAAAATTTTCAAATTTTCAGCAAATTCTTATATTGTATTCGATCATAGATACTATTGAAAACAAAAATTTTATATTTTAATTTAAAATTGCTTGAGACTAAAAAAAAATCACATGTATAGCGCGCATTTTACTCAGATTCAATTTAATTTTTATTATATTTTATATTTTTAATAACGAAATTGCGAGGCTTCTGCCTCCTTTTTTTAGAGCTAAGCCTGTCAGCTGTCTGCTTTTGTTTGCTTTAATGCTGTTAATTGACTTTCAGGAAAATTCTATCCACAATACTCTAATGCGAATGGTTCCGACGTTAATCCTATAGGACGCTATTTAGTTAGAATATTTCAGTAACAGGTTTTCAAAGGAAAATAAATAGTAGGTAAAAGAGAAGCTCTACAAACGGCTATTTTTTATTTTCTCAAGCTTAAAGATTATCAAGTTTCTTATTAAATAATTTAGAAGTCTTTGAAGTACTAACAGACAGAGAGAAATATATATTACGCAATCAATATTCCACCAGCAGCAAATACACGCGCTCGAAGTGCGCCTTTACCTTCTTCGAGTTTTAATTCCTAAAATTATAAACTAAGACAATTGAAAAGAATCCAAAACAACAAATTTTTAAATATTTAGTGCCTTAAAATTTTTTAAAAAGATTTGTACTGATTCAATAAATAAAATATGATAGAATATCTTTTATTGAATTTGTTCTCGTAGAGAAGAAAAATTTTTTGTTTTGTTTACGTGCTATTTTAAAGTTATAAAAAATAAATTTAACTTAACAATTGACGAAAAAGATGTTTTGTAGAGATTTTGTAGAACTTAAAACCATTTTTAAAGAAGAAATGTAAAGTAAATATAGTAGTTAGTCTATTGCTAGTTTACAAATAAAATATTATTTTGAATAATGAAAATTATATTATTAAACATTTTTTTCAGTTAATTATAATTAAAGAATCAAAAACTTCAAATCTGAAAAAGTTTTCAAATTAGGTATCAAATGCTGAGCTGCAAAGTCAAAGCACCATAACTCATTCAAATTGAAAGTACACTGAACTCTTGGCTATTTCAAGGCAAACATTTTGAAATGTTTCAAGATAATGAAATGTATTGTAAAGATTGATAGGAATGTTTGAAGTGACTCCTTACAGGAAAAATTTTTTAACAGAATATTTAGAAAGCTTTAGAAATATTACAAAACATTGCAAAAATGGTCTAAAACAAATCCTGAAGATTTAATTAAACAGTATTCGTAAATTTTGAAAGATTCCCGAAAGTTTATAATTTACTTAAAAATTGTTTCCAAGTAGGAATAAGTAATAAATATCTTTTAAAATGATTTCAATTATTGTTCTTCAGATTTTGCAATTATTTTCCGTTGAATTTTCGTCTTTTTTGGTTGCAAATTCATTATTTTAGTTCAAAGTTCATTTGAAAAATGTAACTGTAAATGTAAAATGTAAACTCTTGGTTTGAAGTTTAACGTTTTGGTTGAGATTTTAATTTGAAACCTCAAATTAAAAAAAAAAAACTTTCGGAATTTTCTCAAGAACCTTAGGAAAACTATATGTTTATAAACCTGAAAACAGATCCCTAATTTGACAATCTTATATCTTTTGAATTTGGATTAAACGTTGGGTTAATTAATGCATATTAGGATAGCTTTCTCGAAATGCCAATGACGCTGTAAATTCCAAGGGGTCACACGTTCCTACCTAATTAACGTCGATTCCCAAACCGTATTTCTATCGATAGGTACCCATGTCAGGCAGGGAATCCAATATCGATGGATACGTCGAATGCAATTTGCTCATTACATACACCCTTAATTTAAAAAATCATGTTAGATAAGAGAACTCATTATATTATGCAGTTCAGAAGTTGTAATTTTATAGATTTTTTTTTAAGCAGAAGTCACGCTTGAAATATAAAATTCTATTTTTGTTAATCATTACATGTTCTTATAATTATTTCTATTTTTTTGTTCTAGGTAAGTGAATTCAAATATGAACTTTTTAATCAGGCATCAGCGATCAGTGAGTACTTCATTAACCCTCTTTTAATATTATGGTAAATTTCGAGTATATCAATTTAGTAGATTTAGAGTTTCCAGATGAAATTAAAAACTTTTTTTCACCATTTTATAAAAGTATAAAATACTCTGGTAACTTTGTTTGATTTTTCAACATTTTTGTGGATTAAATGATTCTGCTTTCATGATAATTATTTTATCGAGCTAAAATTTTTATATATTTGAATTCAAAGTCAAAACAATGGTGAAATTACCAACAGGGTTGTGACAAACTTGTATCTTGATTACGTAATTCGAAAACTGTTTTATGTTCATTAGATCAAATTTTAGTTTCCTTCCAGTTTCAACGATACAAACTTAATTGCAACATATGCGTTTGATAAGGTATACCACAACAGTTAAGTTGAAAAATCTTTATCTTAAAAAAAAAAGAAAATATAAAAGTTTATAATTGTTAGTAAAACAAACATTAATTTTATTTCTCTTTGAAGACTTTAATAGACGTTCAAAAATACCTTTAACATAAGGTAAAGTGACTTTTAGGTCAGTTTGTATGTAAGCTTCCATCCATTTGTTTTTTTAGAAGAATAATGTTGCTTTTAGATGACTTAGGTAATTTTATACTTCTGTCTAGTAGACTTTTAATGACACTAAGGTGATGCCAAAATAAATGCTGAGAATTATAATTGACACAACATCATGATACGGAAGACCTTTTATACAAAAAGGGATTAAGTCACGTACAGATATTTTTATAATTAATGCATCAAGGTAATTAATTAAATTTTCAATTTATTTTTTAATAGCTAATTTAATATAGTTTCGAATACAGTTGAAGGTATTTACGAGATCATTAATCTTAACAACATCATGTACGTAGGGTCTGAGAAGAATCGTCCGAAAAAATAAACGATTAAGAGCTCTATTTTCAAAATCTTCCATAGCTAGAAAAGATAGAAGATAAAGAAGAATTCGCAGGGCAACCTGTTCATTCCTAAAATTTTTTATTAAAAGTTAAATGAAAAATAAAATTAAAATTTAATAAATAAAGTTTGTGTTTTAGGTCCCAACTATTCATTACAAACGCTTTAGTTTTTTTAGACACTGGTTTAAACTAATTAAATTCTTATCAATTTAAATTATTACTAAGAGTTAAATTCGAGTTAAAAGAGAGTTAAAGTTTGCAAGATGTTTTGAAATACTAACAAACATTAAAACTACATCCAGCGAAGCAATAGAATGCGTATTTGGAACTTTAGTGCTTAATAGTTTATCGTTTAGGTTTCAATTCTCAGAAAATGATATGGGTTTTCCAGAAATTGGCTTTAAACTATTTGAATTACATTTTGTTAAATTATATGTAAGAAATCGAATTAGCTCAATTTAATTTGATTTGTGAACTTTTGAGAGAGCATAAGTTCTCGCAGCAACATTGTTATGTATTTTTATCTGTATGGAATTTGTTCTGTGTTACTGTAATATTGTCTGTATTCACTATCAGGAAAAATAAATCATTACGTTTCTTTTGAAAGGTGTTATACAAATTATTATAAAAGTTATAGTTTGAAATTGATTTAGTTCTGGTTTTTCTAATATCTAATTTTAATTCATCACTTTCTAAGTTTTAATGCAATTTTCAATATTAGAAATCATACTGTTCAAAGGGATTTTATTAACTTTACCAGAAATTACATAATTATTGCCTAATGCTATCTCATCTAAGACATAAGAATTTGAGTTTTTTTTAAAATATGTTTTTATTATAAAATGTGTTTTGCCTTTTCTGGCTAAACATTACTCTTCTTCACAAATCAAAATTTCTTATGCATTGGTTTCTCTTCTTATACATTAATTTATTTTTACTAAATTTTTGTATGAACATTTTCAAGTAAATGATTAAGAACACCCGGAATCTGCATTTTTATTTTTGAATTGCATGATGAAAGTAAGTTTCTATACGAAAGAACATTTGTTGAATTCGGAATATCACCAAATACTTTAAATGTGTAAGAAGATATCAAATTTTTGAAATAATTCATAGTTTGTTTTATTAAAATACTACAGAACAGAACATTGTCAAAAGATGAAGTAAAATTGAGTAAAGTTGCTATCTAAATTGTGAAATGTTTTCTGCTTTCCAGCATATTTAGATCTTGCTTTAATGTGAAATAACTTGGTGGAAAGTTGGAGCTTCTATTGAGTTATGTACAGCTTTTCAAAGCTCTAGGAATCTCGAAACCACAAAGTGTGCAGTTTCCACGTAAAGTTATTTTCAAAATATCCTCGAACCTTTTCAAAATTGATTGAGTTAATTCAATTCATGTGAATATTAGTAGAAAAGACTGCAGGCATCAAACAATCTGGACTTTCTAGGATTTTTGTGTTTAGATTTTTCGAATTTCTAAGAACTTCCTTATCAGAGTTTGATTCCGGGTTTTAAATAGGATTTTGAATTTTTATTTAGCCCAAGTTCAATTTCTCATATGAATAGATCTTTTGCATTAATTTTTCCTTGACAAATATAACTAGTTTCTTCCTATCTTCTTCGATTCTCTTTTGGGTTAACTTCTTCTAGAAAATGTCATGAAAACAATCTGAAAAAATTCTCACAAAGAATTCTCACAAAGAAAATTCTCATACACAAAGCTAGAATTGCAGGGTCAAATATAATATCATCATTACATAAATAAATAGTCAGCATTTTTTCTATATGAGACATCCGCAGAACTTCTTGGATTCTGCTAACGAGCAGCAGCGAAGAAAAAGTCATGATTTTTCGCTGAATAATAAAAAAGGGTGAAAAGGGTCAAGTAGTTGTGTCAACATTTTAATGGATTGTCGGCAGGTATAGGAAGCTCGAGCCGAAAATAAACGTAGATTCCAACAACTCAAATTTTTTTATTTTTTACAGTAACATACAACGATTCCTGTGTAGAACAGGCAATTCGTAATTAGAAGAAGTAATCAAGCACCGATGAGAAGGTACGGCGGGCTGACACACGAATGTATGTTTCAAACACGCTCCTAACTCTCATCTGGGTCAAAGAGATATAGTTTATCCAAATATGCGGCAATTCAATGTCCAAGAATGTGAAAATCAGGAAGTTAGAATTGCTTAATGAAATTTTTTTTCCAAAAGTATTCCAGAAGAAAATAAACCCTTGTGTTCTATTTATATTAGTCCCTTAGTCGTACTTTTTTCCGAGAGGGGAATTAAGGGATTGTAATGTGCCTTATTCCACATTATCCCATACCCTTGTTGACATCCCTTACCCTAGCCAACTTCTCCCCTTGACCTAGATGATCTTATCCCGTACCATAGTCAACTTCACCCCGTATTCTAGCTGAATTTACCCTTACCTGATTCCTTGACTGAATTCACCCCATACCCTAGATTACTTTATCGTATACCCTAGTCGCGCTCATCCCGTATCATAGTAATTTTACTCGTACCCTAGGCAACTCTTCCCCGTAACCTATACGACTTGGCCCCTACCATATCCAACATTTTCCTTTGCGCTAGACCATTTTACCAATAATCCTGGTCAACTTCAACCCGTATTCTACTAGACTGTACTCTGTATCCTATGCCCTGGTTGAATTTAACCCATTCCCTAGATAACGCTACCCTGTACCCAGCGGACATTATCCCGTACCATAGCCGACTTTAACTATACCATAGCCGACTTTACCTTGTACCCTAACCAAATTTACTTCTTTCCTTAGCCGACCGATAAGGTCCTGTAGCCTGGTCGACTTAACCCGGACCCTTTGCTAACTTTAACCCCGCACCTTAGTCGACTTTACCCATTACCTGCAACGTTTCTTATCCATACGTTTTTTTTGTATGATATCCAATACCAAAAATCTACGAAGATTCTAAATTATATAATTGGTTGTTTTAAAATGAACCTTAGAGCATTCCAGTATATTAAAATTTTTCGGATACATTACATTAATGATAAAAAAATTAAAATTTCCTCTGTTATAGCTTTGCATAGTTTTGCTCTCAAAAAAGAGCAAAAGTCTGAATGTTGGTATGTTTAGTTTGGATTAGAAATTATGTATTATACATAAATATTAACACATATTCTTATTAAAAAATATTATATGATCTTATTAAAAAATGTTAACCTAAATATAAGATTACACAGGCCCACACAAAAAACAAAAGTGTCTCTGCAATTGACCAGACCTATATATTCTTATGTATTTTTCGACGCTGAATCCGAATTTGCAATAAAAAAGTAGGGTCCAGCTACTT
>NC_046660.1:72460019-72489084 GCF_010883055.1 Belonocnema kinseyi | reverse complement strand
ATTTCAAGGACGATGGGGTATAAATATGTTGGCAGATTACTGCTGGATGATGAAGAGAGAAACATCTTCAGAAAGAGGTCAAAAGCGTGTCAGAAATCCTTTTCATCGCCGTATGGTGGGTTGAAATTTTTGTAAAAAAAAAAAAATCAAAACATGGTTTTCGATGTATTTTTTCCCGTAGAATTCGATTTTGAAGCCAAAAAAATAAAATTTTTCTTTATTTTTTTTTATTTAAAAAAAAACCATGAAAAAACCGTAAAAAATGAGGTTTTTCGAGCAAAACCCCATAAAAATGTAGCTGGACCCTACTTTTTTATTGCAAATGCGGATTAAGCGTCGAAAAATACATAAGAATATATAGGTCTGGTCAATTGCACAGACACTTTTGTTTTTTTTGTGGGCCTCTGTTATCCATACATTGTTTATACCACTTGGTCTCTATGACAGGATTTCTTTCCAATGAAAGGTCAAATCTAACAAAAATTAAAAACAAATATAAGTGCAGTTTTTTTTGTTAAAAGTTGACTTTTTATATTTTTAGGCAAATCGTCCAAAACCATGTAAGTTGAAAGACAATTTTGGCACTTTTTTGACAAATAAGTGTCAAAATTTTCCTCTAAAACAACATATTTCTTCGCTGAGGGATTCTACTATTTGAAGTCAAGAACCTGCCGAATATTTTTTTATTTAATAATTAAATCCATATTTATTTGAAAATTTGTACTCCAATTATTTTTTCCATTCAATGTTGCAACCACATAAAATAAACATTCTACCAATTATTTTTATGAAAATCGTTTTCAGGACTAGGAAACAAGCGGGAGTACAAGTGCTTGAATTTTTAAAATCGTTTGATTCGAGTAAAAAAAGTTGAGGTTTCCGAGAAAGACTTCGACCTACATACATTGATTCGGACATTGATCCCTTATTGTGACGCAGAACTTCTTAGCCAAAAATAATATAATTTAAATCTTTAAATGAAAGAAAATTAAATAAAGTTCTTTTGGCAGCGACTTATTGTGAGAGAAAAAATAAGACACAGAAAAAATTGATTTCTATTTTTTCTATTTTGATATTCGAAAAAAGGGAAAAAAATTATTCGGTGAATATATTGTGCTATGATATTAGGTTTCAAAATTTAAAAAAGTTTTCTTATGATTCAGATCATTATGGATATTTATTTATTCACATGTGTTTACAGAATATGTGTAGTTAGCAATTAACATAATCCATGGCAAATATTGGAAAATGTTGAAAGTCGATATTCTCAAAAACCCCTTCTTCTTATTTTTGATAATTTTCTTGTTAAATTTTTAATCCTACAAGGAAGATATCCTTTGAGTTTTGCGCTGATAAAACTATTTTCGTGGCCATTAGATTTTTTTGGAAAAATGTAATTTTTACATTCTGCTTATTAAACACAGCTTCGAAAAAATACTAAAAAAAGAGTTGCTCATTTTTAAAAGTTCTAGAAGAAATACTTCTTACTCTTCTATAATATCTTTCATCGTTCAGCCGAATTTTGAGAACATGGAAAGTGGATTTTATGGAAACATTAATTTAAAAAATTTTATTGAATATCAAGAGAAATTTTTTTTTTATATTGAGAAGAAGTTCAAACTTTTTAAAATCAGGAATTTTTTATGCTAAGATTTTGTCGAATCTGTTGTTGGTTTAAAAAAAATGCGAACATGTATTTTCTAAGAAAAAAAAGTTATCTCGACAAAAACAAACAGTTTAGTCCGCATTAAACTTACAAGATATCTTCCTTATATAAATATAAATTTAAAATACTCATAAAGTAAAAAAAGTTTTTTTTCTCAAAATGGTAAAATTTGGCTCGTTACTTTTTCTTTAGAAAACGGCATATTTAAGAGGCAAATAATTCTGTGAAGATGAATATCTTGAACGTAAAAGTATAATTAGAATGAATCATTATAAAGTTTCGTTAATTTGGATCTCATAAAAGATTTTTTTACACATTTAAACGAATTTTCACAACATTTAAAATTGGTAGGTACTGAGTTAAAAAGATATTTATTTTAGAATTCTTGCTACGTAAATAACACAGGCATACAAGGTTTTTTTAAAAGATCTGGTAGTAATATTCGATGTAATTTTTAGCGCTGAAACCGAATTCGACCTCAGAATTTTCCTAGCACGTCAAGTTTTTAAGATAAACAAGTAAAAAGGGGACAAAAATTATAATTTTGGCCTATTTGGGTACTTTCTAGGGAAAAGCACAAAAATTTCCAACATATTTTTACTAAAATTGTCGAATAGCACTACACGTTTCCTTTAAAATAAACTTTTGATTGTCTCGATTGGATTGTTTGTCTCGAAATATATCGCAATTTCAAATTTTGCACTTTTGTGAGTGCGCAGCTATACATACTGTGCAAGATTTGTTATTGTAAGATGTGGTAGTGGTTTTCTATAAAGTTTTTATCGCTGAAAACGAATTCAAATTCTGAATTTGCATAGCACATTAAGTTTTTTAGATAAACGTGAAAAGTGGTAAAAATGGACATTTTGATAATTCTGGGTACTTTATAGCAATATAACAAAAAAATCGAACACATTTTTACTGTTGCTATAAAGTACCTTAAAAACCTGAAAACTTAAACTGAAAACTTTGTTCCTAGATAGAAGCATGAATTCAAAATATCAAGAAGAAAATTTAATTAATTATTTTTTAAATTAATTAAATTTAAATTAAATTAAATTAAATTAATTTACTAATTTAAAAGAATGTGGATAGGAAATAAATTTAAAAAATGAAAGCCTTTCGAAATGAACCATTTAAAGCGAACCATTAAAAATTGAATAAATTAAAATATCAACATTTCATAGTTTAAAAATTCTGCTTTGAATAGAGTTAATAAAAAAACTTAGAAATAGAGCGATAATCAAGTCTGGTACTTTTCAATATTTTACAATTTTAATAACTTGAAAATGTTAAAACTTTCAAAATAAAAAAAATATTGATCTTTGCGAAATCATAAAAAATTGTAAGCTTAAAGCTTGTAAAATTAAACAAATTCTTTTGAATTAAAAAATGTTGTAATAAGGGCTTTCAAAACTCAAACGATTTAGCAAAACCCAATAAGAAAAGTCTACTTTTAAATTTTTGGTTGGGAAATATTTTCGTTCGGTTAAAAATTGTATTAATTGGATGAAAATTTAATTATTTTATTCTAAATGACACTATTTTTTTAAAAAGGAACATTTTAAGAAACTAATTAATCTTCCAAAAATTAAATAAAAATTATTACAATTATCACAATTATTAAGAATACTTTCTTAAAAATTTGTTTTAATTTTCTTTGAAAATTAATTTTTTTAAACTAAAAATGCAGCTGTTCCATGTTTGTTTAAAAATTAATCTTTCATAGTGAAAAATTGATGTATTTTTAAGTTAATATCAATCTTTTCTAGTAGAAAATTCAACTAGAATATTTTTGGATTGCAATGTCAACTATTATATGTTTTTCTGAGAATTAAAAAATTCATAACTTACTTTAAATTTGAACTAACTCGTAAAGAATGTATTAAACTATTTTATTGTAAATTCATATTTTTCCTGGAAATTCAAATTTTTGGATTGTAAATTTAACTGTTTTTTAGAAAATTCATCTTTAGACTTAACAATTGGATAATTTGGTAGAAAATTAAAGATTGTGTTTGAACATTAACTTTTTTTTAAACTTATATGTAAAAAAATTATACATTCAGGTTAAAAATTAAACTTTTTCGTAGATGATTTGTCTTTTTCAGCTTCAGAATTCAGCAAACTTGTTGAAAATGCATGTATTTCGATGAGAATTTGTCTTTTTTTGGCAAAACTCTCATCTTTTTGGTGAAAAATTCAACTTTCTTGATGAAAATTAAAATATCTGGGTAAAAAATATCTTTTCTGATCGAATTTCAAGTAATTGGTTCAGAAGTAAAAATACATGGCTAAAAATTAAGTTTTTTTAAGAGAAACCTTTTTGGTTGAGAGTTTAACTTGTTTATTGAATATAACACGTTGAAACTTTTTTTTCTTGGCATGTAATTTTTAAATTGAAAATGTACCCACTCTATGTTTGCTTGAAAACTTATCTTTTTAAGTTAAAAAGTCAACTGTTTGGCTAGAAATTCATCCTTTTAGGTTCTAATTTCGCCTATTTGGTTAATAATTCAACTATATTATCGATTTTCTAAAATATTTGAGTTTTCGGAATGCACATTTTTGTAATTAATTTAACATGATTTTTTATTAATATAAATGCATATAGGTTTTATTGTAAGAAAAAAAAAGTTGAAGGGTTTGATGACTAAAAACATGAAGAAAAAAAAGTGCAATTAAAAAAATGCATAAAAATAAGATGACTCACACTTTAAATTACACTTATCATTTTTTAAAGAATCTATGGTTTTACATATAAGCTGTAACTTATGTATTTTAGTTGAAGAAAATACTTTTCGAGCTTCTTTGCAGTTATAAAAACAAAAGTAACTTTATTATCGCACGGTTATTTTGTTCGCTTAAAAAATAAACCTTTAATTTCGTAAATTATATGCAATTTTACATGTAAAGATATCAGTTATGTGATTGGCAGAAACTACTTACTTAGTCTTTGTCTAAATTCTTGCAGCATTTTACTTTCTCGAAATTCTTCTCGTGAATTTTTAAATAAACATATACTACTATATACAGCTGTGTTTTGTCCTAAAATAGTTGTATAATACTATTTTTTCAGTTCTCCCGCACATCTTGTTTTAGAATTTTGAAGGTTAAGTTGTAAAGCAGCTAAGCTGAACCTTGGCCTTTTATGTTCACTCGACTATCTCTTTCTGTAAGCTAATGTACATGTCTCGTGGAACACAATAAATTAATTTTTGTCACAGGCTTAAGATGGTTACTGCCCAACATGTCGAAGGCATTTTTGGTTAGAAATGGATGTTATTTTTGATTATTTAACATGGGGCTGTCTCGGCATATATCATCAGTCACGGACGCAATTTTATAATACAATAAAGTGATCTGATGAGAGCAGTGTGCCCCGAAATATTGGACAAAGCCTGGTTTTGACCCCATCATTGACGGACTGGGTTGCAGTCAAGTAAACGATGGGGGGCCTAGCAGCTTAAGGTGGGTTTCGAACTACCAGAGCCTCGGTAAAGGTACATAGAAAAATTTCTAGAGGTACCGGCTCAGGGATCGAACCCCGGACCTCTGATAAATTTATTATTAATTTATTTATATTATTATGTTTGCTATATTTTATTAATTATTCCATTAAATTGCAGCTTTCTAGCAGTATTCAAACTAATTATTAGTATTATTAGTATATTATATATTAGAAAAAATGCATCAGAAGAAGGAAAAAATATTTAAGTGGTTTTCTTGGGACCATATCAAATATACTTACGGGGCGATACGTAAAAAGTGATATATTATTCATATTCTATGGCTAATTGTGGAAGAGAATTTTTTAGGTTTAACTTGATTCGGTTGATATTGACGATTTTGAATCAAATGCACACATACGTATTTTTTAAATAGATTTAATGCTTTCACGATGATTCATTTTGAGAAAAGAGATATATCGGGTTCCAATCGTGTAAAAAACTTTGAATTTTGCCAACGTTTCGTGAACATTGCAGTTCACTTTTACGTATTTTTTCTTGTAGAAAATATGTGTAAACTTGATGGGGCTTGCGTCACCCTTTTAAATAAAAATTTTTTTAAATAGAAAACAACATAGATTCATTTTTGTGTGGGTTCGAATAAAATTCCGGGGACGTGAATGAAAAAAAAATGTTCACACCACCCTAATTATCATACTGTATTCTATTATAAAGAAAATTTATTTATAATTTTATAGCTGTATCTTTTATTACTCATTGAGCCCAGTTTTTTAAATAAGAATCTTGGTCCTAACTCTTTCAAAAAGTTTTTTTAATCTATAAATACTGCAGTAACTATTACTTTTTTATCAATTTTTTAAAGAATATAATCTGTAAAATCTGTAATTGCTGCCTGCGTATTACTACTTTGTTCCATAAATCCATATTGAGTGTCACTTATAAATTTATTTTCTTTGACGTAGCTAAATACCTTATTTTCATTGCTGTTTCATAAACTTTTGAGAAAATACTTAGCAGTGAGATTGGTTTATAATTCTTTCTTTCGTTTGTAGATCCGGTTTTTGTTATAGAAATAATTTTGTTGATCTTTAGTACCCTGGGAAATTACCCTAATTCAAAAGCTCTGTTAATTGTTTTGAGCAGCGTGTTTTTCATTACAGAATACAAAAATATAGAATCATTTGATTTTATTTTATCATCTCTTACATCAATATTCTTTTTTAAATTAAGAGGTGTGAAGTCGCTTATTGAAAATTTTAATACAAATTTAGACACGCTTGGAAAATTAGATTTTTCGAAATAGAAAATTTTTTAATGTACATCAAATTTTGATTTAAAAAATTTCAATAATCCAAGCACATCAAGCCATTTTGATGTAGAGTTCAATTTTTTTCTATTTAAAAAATGCCGATTTTTGAAGCGTGTTTAAATTGGTATTCAAAATTCGGATAAGCAACTGCGCACATTTAATCAAATTTCTAACAATTTTATCAAGCTCCTCGCTATTTATAAACGTAAAATCTGTTATTTATTTTCACATTCAACTCCTGAGTTCATCTCCGCTTCAATTCTAGAGGTCTTTTTAATATCACTATATTGATATGGGTCGTAAAAAACTAAGAGTCTGGTAAAAAGCAACAAGAGAATTTTAACGCGAAATACCATAATAATTATCGTTGCGTTCATTCCTCGTATGCTTCGTGCAACAGGTGGCTCTAAAGAACAAATCGTGCAAGATGACAACGACCCCTATTGAACACCCACAAAATTACTCGCTCAGGGAGCGAACATTTTTAGATTTTAGCTTACGCTCGATTTGCAGAAAAAATCCCCATTGGTTCCTACGAGTACATCACAACGAGTAGTTAAAAAAGGAAACTAATCAAAGAGAAAAAAAGGGAAAGAAGGATTAATAGTCTCTACGGGATGGAAAAAAATTTGTCCGAATATTTTTCCAATTGTGCCGGGAATGTTGTGCACGGTCAAAAATACGGAAAAATTCTGGGAATTTTTTTAGCAGAACAGAGAAATTTGTGGTCATCCTATTTCAAACAATTTATTTTTTTCAATGTCTCGAACATATCGGACACATATTTGTAACCTGATTGTTTGAAAAACTGCTTGAATATGACTTTTAGTTGTTGTCTTCAGTTTGCTCACCCATTAAAAAAGATTACGAATTTCTGCTCTATTAATTGCGTAAACAAAAATTTAAATAAAAGCAAATTTATTTCATGACAAAATTTATTTCTAAATATTTCTAATTATTATTTATGAACGATACTATTTTAAGTACAAAGGATTTTTCTAATAAGCACTTAGAATATTTTAATTTACAAAGTAAATAAGAAAAAACAAGTAGTGAAATACCGGTGAATAAATTTTCGGCACCAGTAACAAAAAAATCAAGGTTTTAAGATTTCAAAATATATAAAAAAAGAATAGAAAAGATTTTAAGACAATTCGTTAAATGTTGTAGGATTCAAAAATTTGCTGGAAAACTGAATTGTTACAAAAGATATTAGGAACTTAAATGTTTTGAGAATATTAAAAAATTATGGAAATCTTGAACAGAGCTTAGAACATTTTCAACAAAATGTAGAGTTTCTAAGATTTCAAAAAAGTGTAGCAGCTTTGTAAGAGTTTGAAAAGTTGTAAGAGATTATTACAATTTTTTTAAACTTTTGAAAAAGTTCAAATGATTTGTCATTTTTCAGACTCAATTCTAAAAAAAACTTTAAAATGGTTTTAAAGTATTTTAAATATTAAAAAAAAAGACTTTTTAAATTTAAAACAAATCATTAAAAAATTACTTATAAAGACAAATTCTCAAGAAAATGCATTAATTTTTAATCAAACAGTTAAATTTCAACCAAGAAGATTAATTTTCTACAAAAAGACGAATTTTTGACAAAATAATAGATTTTTAACCAAATAGTTTAATTTCGAAAAAATTTTATACATTTTTTAGCAAATAGTTGAATTTATGAATTTAAAAAATCAAGGTTCAGCTTAAAATGCAACAGATTAATTTTGATTAAAATGTTAATTTTATTTAAAAAGCTTATTTCGTACAATAAAGTTGAGTTTCCTACCGAATGATTAAATTTTTTAACCGAAAAGAAGATATTTTTAAAAAAACATTTAATTTTTTAACAAAAAAGTTAGTTTTATGCCTAACAGTTGATTTTTTATCGAAATAGTTACATTTTTAGTTAAAAATGAATTAATTTATGATGATGAATTTTCAAATGAAATTATTAATTTTAAAGTAAGTATTTAAATTTTTAGAAAATGCGTTAAACTAATTGCCTAAAATCGAGCCGAAAATGTTAATTTCTAACCAGAATATATTAATGTTTAACAAGACACTTGCAGTTTTAATAAAAAAAGATTAAATCTATACAAATAAAGAAAATGAATTTTCTAAACAAAAAAGTAAAAAAAAAATGTTTGAATCAAAATGTTGAATTTTCAAGTAAAAAATGTTAAATTTTCCGAAAAAAGCTGATTAATACTTAAAAAATATTATAAGTTTATGCAATTTTAGCACTTATTAGTATATCCTAAATTCATGATTAGTGCATTTAATAATAATACTAATATTGTTAGGTTCTACTTATACAATATCAAATTTAATTTTTCTCTGTACAAGAAGAAAATGCTAATTTTCCTTAAAAGCAGTGAATTCTCGTAATGAAATAGTGAAGTCTATTTTTACTTTTTTGAAGAGGCGATATTTCTATTTATGCAGTGAAAGGACTACTGGTAATAGAAATTCTGAGACGTCAACGTTACAAAAGCAAGTTTTATTTAATTAGTATTTGTATATAATCCTCTAGACTGAACATTTTTTTTTATTTTGATGTGAAATTCGCTTCGAGGGAGAAGTCAAGTTTTTTTCGCTTTATGGAAAGCGGATTTTATGCAGAAAAGCTTTAACGTAAATCCCTGCTTTGAACCTTTTCTACGTATAGAGAAACTTTTGAGAGGTAAATTTTGCAAATTCGTACGTAACGCCTAATTACTTGAGCTCATGAAAGTTATTAACATGCTTATATCAGGAACCCAATTCGTAAGGTTTCTGCTTGGTATCTTATCAAAGAGTACCTTTCACTTTCATGGTCTGCATTTTGATGACAGATTTTGTTCCAAAATATGCTTTATTCCAGTTATATAGATTGATAAACGTTTATTTTTTGGCCTGCTGGACTTAAAAAATTGAATTGCTTAACACTTCCATTTTTTACAGAATTTTCTTACAACTACGTTTACAAAGTATTATTCATCCACATCTTATAACTAATCCGCTCGCTCCTATAGCCTCAGCTTCCTCGCTGCTCCTCGCCTCGAACGCATTTCGCTCTTTTGTCGCTATGCCTCGCATTACCAGCCTGTCTCCGCGGCTAACACCTGATACTTATCTACTATTTACAATATTTACATTTCTCTTACATCTACTTCCTCTTTTATTTACAATCTTTCCTTTTCCATTCCTCTTCCTCCTTCCTTCTCTTCTTCTCTATCTTACCCAACACCCCCTTCACCCATGACACTGCCCTTTTGTCACCCCTTTCATACAACAATACCTCCATGCTTATCCCCCTCCTTTCCACCTCTTCACATTCCTCCAGTCAATGCTCCAATTTTGCATCCCCCTTCCCGCAAAATTCACACATTCTCTTCTCTGTAGAAAGCCAGAACCTATTATAATTCTCCATGCAACCGCACCTCATTCTCGCTATAAATTCCTGACTTCCTTGCTCCCTTTTCTTATAAAAATATTGCGCTCTCTCCTTTGGCATAATATACACATAGTTTCCGTTATACCTTGACTCTCTTATTCTCTCGTCTCCTTCTGCCTTTTCTTTCTCCATGCCATTCTTTTGAACCAACTCATATACCTTCCTACCTTCCTCGTGCATTCTGCTAACTTCATCCATCTGCAATCTATTCGTTCTAAAATACCTTTCCCTTTCCACGTTCATCTTTGCACCACTATGTCTGTTCTCCTTCTCCCACCAGCACTCCCTAACCAATTTACTTCCTCCCTCTTCCAAAAGTTTCTTCTCGTATTTACACGCTCGACTCCCTGTTATAATCCCTAAGCTCGTTCTCGCTGTTTCCCTTCTGACAATATAGTTCGGCGTATTCCTTGCCAACCCCAGTATCCACTTTACATACCTCTCCTGTAACCTATTCACCTCCTCACTTACATTCAAACCCCACACCTCCACTCTGTAAAATAAGACACTCATCACTAGCGAATCAAACAATTTCATTCTCCTTTCAAAATCATCTGCGAACAATCTCTTCTCCAGCCTCCACACCTGCCTCATCACCACATTTGCCATTCTCATTCTCTCTTTTATATGACCATCCACTAACCCATTTCTTCGAAACAGGAAGCCCAGGTACACACACTCTTTCACCTCCTGTACCGCTTTTCCCTTCCACTTCTACTCCCCTCTCCCATCTCCCCTACCTTCTTTCCTGAACATCATAACCTTCGACTTGTCCGCATTTAACTCTAACCTATTCTTGTCCAAGTAACGTCTCAACCTCTTCATCATCTCCTTTAAAGCATCTTCGCTCTTTGACAACAGCACTATGTCATCTGCATATGCGAGTGACCATATCCTGACTCCTCCTACCACTCCTGCCGCTAGCTTACTTTCCATATCCGCGATCAAAATGGCAAAAAGCGTTGGGCTAAGTGGGCACCCTCTTTACCATTGTCTCCCACATATTCCAGTTATATAAATAAGGTATTTAATATATAATTGAAAGTATAGATGATGTTTTTTCAAGTCAATATTTGATTTATACATACTATCACGTTTCAGTTTTTATATATTAGCTCACAAACATACATACATTTTATTGTTGCTTTTAAGCAACCAGTGTTGGGAAGTAACTTGTTAACTATACCGAAGTGACTGAAAAATTTATGTTCTTTATAAGAGTGCATCTGCCAATGACGTAAAAATGATTTTTAAAAATTTAAGACTGCCTATCCCCTATTTTAAGAATTCATATAATAATTTTATAACCCTGTCGTAAGGTATTCTATTTTTATACAATGTATCTATTATTTTCACCTAAACGAGATATAAAGAGATTCAAAACAATTTCCAGTAATTTGAAAGTATTTCAACAGATTTCAAGGGTTTCAATCTGATTAATTTTTAGAAGATGTAATCGTTATTCTTGAAGATGTTAGCGTCCGAGCTTTTTAGTTTTTCAATAATTACAAATTTCGATTTTAAAATGATTACATTAGCCAAATCATTTTTGAAGTATAAGAAAATGAATGCTTCACACATGGGTTTAAGTTCTCGGTTCAAACCGGGGCCAAAGAATCCTTTTTCTTCTTAGAAAATTATTTGTGGGAAGTAATTGTTTAAAAATCGAAATTTGTATTATTTAACATACTTCATGAGATTATGAGGTACTGCAAAATGCTATACAATGAATTATACCATTTTTAGGGAATATAAAGAGTTAAATTTTTTTGTTTCTTAGAGGAAACAACCCTTTAGGGTATTATGATGTGCAGTAGATAATCTCATTTAAGTCGAAAAATTTCAAAGAATTTTATTATTTTTTTCAGTATATCACTTCAGCAAATATGCTAAATTTTCTGACGAAGTTTCATTAAAATATTATAATGAATTAATGTATGAGAGCAAAAAATTAATTCTTAAAGTTAAAAAATTGTTCTGCTTAAATATTTATACTTTTTACTTCAATGAAACATTTATTATAAATATTTATTAATACAGCGCGTTCGTTCTTTTTAATTATAATTATTTAAGCCCGTTTTTAAATATTAGACTGATTTGACAAAATTAAGAGCGACTTTCCAGGATTTCAATGGATTTTAAGAATTTTATGAGATTTTGAGAGATTTCGAAATAAGTTACGGATTTCCAATGCATTTTAAAAGACTTCATGTGATAACGAATTATTTTCACGAATTTTAAATGATAAGAGGGAACTATAATGGGCTTCCGAAAAATTGTAAGGGATTTCAAAATATATTACAGAGAAGTCAGTCACTTATTGGAGTTAATTAATATGAATTGTAACTAAAAATTCAAATTCAGAGAGAAGAATTTCCGAATGTCATAAAGAACATAAAGGGATTTCGAGGCCCTTAAGAAATTTACAGAATGTGGAAATTATATAAGTAAATTGAAAAATGGGCTTTTTTCATCAAATCAATGTTCCCTCTTTTTAAAATTTAGCTTGGAAAATAATGTAAAATTTAATAGAAAATCTCCATTTTTCATGTCATTAAATGTTTCTTGAAATCCATGCCTAAATAAAGAATACATTCTGTAAGCTTTATGCGAGTCAAACCATTTTTGTAATTTAAAAGTATTCAAGGAATTTTAATGATTTTTAAGAAACTTGAAAAGGGTTTGGTTATCACGCAGGATTGCAAAAGAGTTTATGAGAATTCAAATTATTCTTAACTACATATTCATACATTATAGACGATTTCTTAGAATTTCAAAAGATTTAGCAGAATCTCAAAGGATTTAAAAATATTATAAAGAATTTCAAAAAATTTTAAAGGATTCAAATGTCTTTTGAAATATTTAGATGTATTTTAAAATATTGTAATGAATTTCAAAATATTTTCAGTAAATTTAAGACATTTAGGAAGAGTCCAATCAATTTGAAAGACTTTAGTGGACCCGAAAGGAATTGTAGTATTTCGACGTATTGCACGGAATTTCATGGATTTTATCCGATTTTAAGAGATTTTCATGGATTTTTACCGGGAAATGAATGGTGTGCAGCTTTAATAATTTCAAACGATTTCACGGAATCTCAAAGAATGTTCAAGGTTCTCCACGGTTTTAAAGAATGTCAATCGTTTTAACAGATTATGTATGATATTCATAGACTTTATTGAATTAAAAAAAAGAATGTTTATAACATTCAAAATTTTTTTAGGTATTTACAAAATTTTCCAACGAATTCTTGAACACAACTCATTTTAATAATGCCTAAGCCCTTTCGGACTATGTTATTTAAAATATTTAAAAATAATAAATAAGTAAAAACAATTACGATATAATGTGTATAACAGCACACATTAGCTGTAAATTCAATCTCGAGTGTTTCCACTGTTTTTTTTTATTTATAATTACATAATGCTCATTTCACGAGCACTTTGCTTCCCGTTAGCAAATGTATTTGCTTTCTCATTAAGGAAGCATTGTTAATTTTTTAAATAATACACAAACTAAAGTTTTCATTTTGATCAATTGGAAAATATAAATTTACAAAAAATACGGAATTATAAAATAATGCAAAATATTTTCGAAGTTAAATGTTAAATAAGGCAAATCAAATTTTGTATTTGAAATTTTAATATTTCGAGCTGGAACAGGAAGATGGGAAGTTCTTCGGCACCCTATTCATATCCTAGCTTTATGATTTTTTATAAAAATTACAGAATTATTTCATTTAAAATTTACGATTAAAAAGTCTTTTCTATTCATGAGTTATATGCATGCATTATAAATGAGCAGAACTTGCTTGCTTTTCAATAAATTGTATTAATATTGTAGGTCAATTGAGTTTTCTCTAATCAAGAAATCTTTTTTGCTCTTACATCAATTTTGAATTATGCCAATAAAAAAAGTTTAACTGTAAAAACCGTTTCTTTGAAATATTATGCATTACCATAGCTTGCGTATACTTGAATAGAATAGAACAGATTTGAAAAATATTAAAAAGTGCTCAAAGAATGCAATAAATATTTTGAGAAATCCTTTATTCTTTTTTAAGATTTTAGTGTGGTAAATAATTAGTCCTCTAAATTTCATAACTTCATTTTCAACCGTCTTTAAGTTATCGTGTTCACAAAAAAGTGTGTCATCCACACATCCACATCCACATCCACATATATTCGTACAATTGCTTAGAAAATTGTGTTAGAAATTTTTCAACTGCGGAAAGTTTAATTAAACGAAATTTTTTTTTTGAAATCGTTACCCTTAAAAAGTTTTCTCTATGTGGAGACAAAAGTAATACCAACAGTAAAAAAAAACAGGTTTTAAATAGGATATCTAAAAAAACTACTTAGAAAGAGGAAACTTATGTGAGACATTACTTTGACCCCCTCCCTCTCCTAAAAGTAAGAACTCCTAAGATTTACCTGATCCCTCCGCCAAAAAAGCCTTGCGTAATTAATGAATCCCTTAACGAGTTATCCAAAAAAACTAACTTACCCAATACTGTACGCAGGCCAATGTCTCTTAAAACATTCCAGGAATTTTCTTTGTCTCAGCATGTGCATTTTATCGATTTGTTATAACCTTGTCATGGTCTAATGTAATATTAGTTCCTTAGTTCCGGTCTGAACTTCTAGTAACGTGCCACACCTCAGTATTCGTTATAAAATATTTGAAAGTGTTATTTAAAATTGGATTTAAATTATAAATTTGGTTGTGATTTCATTAAATCAGAATTCATTTTTAAGCAATATAAATTCCTTTGATTACCTTCAACCGGGATAATCATGATTCAAAGTGGACAATTGTGCATAAATACTGTTTCTCCGTAGACAATTTAAAAAGAAAATATTTGGATTTCAATCCTTAGTATAAAAATATTATTTATAAAATGGTTAGAAAATCTTATTAGAAAAAAAAGGAATCAGAAATTTATAAATTACAAACTCTGATCAAAGTTAATCCTAAAATTATCCATAACTATCCCGGTTGGCAGTAGTGGAAAAGTCTTTAGATGCTTCAGAATACTTTTGATTTGTGTATATCTTTAGAAATAATTTTTTCGTAATAAATATAACGATAAAGTAATATGAAAGTCAAGTTTTTTCCGCCGTTACTAAGTTTGAAGGATACTTGTGACGGAAAGCTTAGCGTCAGGTCGATAGTGCGTTAAACGTAGTATCCATTGAAACGTGCCATAAACCTCTTCTGCGATGACAAGACATTTCTTGGATTATTCGAAGATTATTGAAGATTATCCGAAAAGTCGGCTTGATGCCACTTCGCTCAATTCCTTATTTTTTTAATATCACGCTTTCCAGCAGCTTACAAATTTCTTGAATCCAAAGCGATCTTAGACAGTTTCAAAACTTTTATCAGAAACTTACACCTTTATTCACTACTGTTTCAGGAAAACGAAGGAAAATTACAAATATACAAAAAATATTATTCAATATTGTAATCAGTGATGTTTAGTAATATAAATTTGTCATAACATATATTTAATTGATTTTTTAACAAATTCCTACTGTTCGTGTTTGAACAAAGAAGAAATTCGCTTTTTCTTCTCATTTTTTTTTTGAAATTATGTTGACGATGATGTTTATTCATGAAATTTTGCTACCCAATATTGTTTTTTTGTTAATTTTGTAAACAAATGTGCATGTTTTCATAAAACTAGTTTACAAAATTAGGAAAAAAGAATTTCATGATAAAACATAGGCGACATACATTTAAAAAAGGTTAGAGAAAGAGCTAATCTTTTCTATATGTATTAAAAAGTAATAACGAGGCCTTTGTTTTTAGAATATAAAGAACAATACTTTTAAAATTTAAGAAGGCAATTGTTCACCACTAAGAATAACTAAACACATCAATTAAAAAAATTAAAGTAAAAAAATTCTTTCTGCCCTTAAATGTCCACAGTGAGCATTTATACGTATAATTTTTTCATAAAATCAATAAAAAATATCGAATTACAAAATTTTCCTCATAAAGTTTCACTGGCCACGTTCATTTTAACAAAATAAAAATAAAATACTATTTCTCTCTCTCTTAATTTCCATATTAAGCATTTTTTTGGATATATTGTTTATCAAATAATTAAAAAATATCGGCCTATACATTTTCGTGATTTAACATTAGTAAAAAATTAATAAAATTAATAAAACGTATTGATGAAAATTAACTTTACAGGTAATAGAATAAATTTTAAAAAACAACCCGAAAAAAATGACAATGTTTTCGCTATTTGCCTTAACACAAATGTTTGAAGAAACAAAGATGAAGATATCGGACCACATAAATCTCTTAAAAACTAAATGCCTGATTAAAAAAAAATCAATCTAAAATTAGTCAAGAATGGCTTTCTGTAAGTTATTTTGAACTTCGATTTTTTTATTTCATCCCAATGTGCAGAGCGCGGGTAGCATTCCATTGGTTAAACTTTATTTTGTTTTTCCATGACAACACATGTGTCTTGAAAAACGCGAAATTGTCGGAAAGAACTTTATCCCTCTGAAAAATTTCTTGCAACAAATTTCATCATTACTTTATTCTGTGTTTCCAATTAATAATATAGAAATATAAAACAAAATTACTATAATTCCTTTCTGAGATAGTAAATAGTCAATTGTTTTATTTCTACTAGGAAATGCGTGCTTGAATGTTGAGCTTTTGTTTTTTTAAAACTTCAAATTTCTTCTTAAAACCTCTATAACGTTTGATTCAATTAAGGTATTTTGAATTTCTCACTTCCTAAAAAACAACCACTTATATTTTTTCCAATTTTTTTTTTTAATTCCTACCTTCATAAGAAAGAAATATTTGAAATTTTGAGCCGGCTAAATAACTTTTCTGGCAAAAAACTTTCGTTCTTAGAAACTAATCTTTCAATTTTCCTCGCAAACAAAGATAGATGCAAAAAATGTATAAGAAAATAGTTTGTTTTAATATTCAAAAAAGTTCTTTCACTTATTTATGCCATCTTGCACCATTCATAAGAAAAATAAAAAAATTAATTTTCATAAATAAAAAATGATCTTAGCCACAAAAATAATTAGTGTACGTAAAACTTATAGGACGTCTTATTCATATAAATAATTTTTTTTAATGGGCTAAACCATTTATGTGGTCAAAAACATATTTTTGCTTATGAAAATTGAATTAAAAAATTTGCTCCTAAATGTTGCAAGATATTATGAATGAGTAAGAGAACTTTTTGTAGAACTTTCAGAACTCTTTAAACTACTTTCTTAATATTTTTTTTACTTGTGGTTGTTTCCGAGAAAAATATAAAACTTCAATTTTATGACAAAAAAAATTATTTTCACCACAGTAGTTATTTATTCTGCATAAAATTAACAAGAATAGCAAACGATTATCAAAAAAATTGGCAAAAATATGAGGCCACGTGGAAAGATTCTCCGGAATGTGCTCCATGGAAATTCTACGGAAATTCCAGCTAGAAATTCTACGGAAATTCCGTAGAAATTTGACTAACTTTTCGTTTGCAATTCACAGCCTGTAATGGACTCTTGAAGTTCCTGTAAAATTTTGCTATCAGGAACGCTACCCCAGGTCGAATCCGGTAGGTCATGACCGTCGTTCCAACAAATTTAGTTTCCACTAGGTGCGAAAAATATTTCTTCCTCGAGGAAGTTGAGTTCTAAATCAACCATAGAGGAACTAACCTCCAAGTGTACCAGGTGTAAGAAATACATCTCCCCGAGAAAGTTGAGTTCTAAATGAACCTTGTGAGCAAACAGCCAATTTTTGACATAACTCGTCATTAGACAATAACCTCTAAGTGCACCAGGTGTAAAAGATACGTCTCCTCCGAGGAATTTGAGTTGTAAATAAACCCTGGAGACAACCAGACAGATTCTTTCATAGTCCGCCACTATAAAATAACCTCCAAATGCACCAGGTGTTAAAAATACATCTCTCTCGGTGAAGTGGAGTTCTAAATGAACCTTAGAGGCAAACAACCAATTTTTTCATGCTAGGTCACTTTACAATAAACTTCAAGTGCACGCGGTGTAAAAATACATCTCCCTCGAGGAAGTTGAATTCTAAGTGAACCTTGGAGGCAATCAACCAAATTTTGTCATGATGTCACTTTACAATAAACTCCGTGTGTACCAGGTGTAAAAAATACATCTACCTCGGGGAAGTTGAGTTCTAAACGAACCTTGGAGGCAACCAACCAATAGTCATTGTACAGTGACGAGTCATGAAAAAGCTTAGTTGGTTGCCTGCAAGGTTAATTTAGAACTCCACTTCCTCGAGAGAGATGTATTTTTTACACCTGGTGCAGTTGAAGGTTAATATATAGTGACAGATCAGATCATGAAAAAATTTGGTTGGTGTCCTCCAAGGTTCACTTAGAATTCAACTTCCCCGAGGGAGATGTATTTTTCACACCTGGTGCACTTGGAGGTTATTTTCTAATGACGAGTGATGACACAAATTAATTGCTTGCCTCCAAGGTTCATTCAAAACTCAAATTACTCAAGGGAGATGTATTTTTTAGATCTGGTGCACGTGAAGGTTATTGTATAGTAATGGAACATTAGAAAATGTGGTTGGTTGCCTCCAAGGTACATGTAGAACTCCACGTTCTCGAGGGAGATGTATTTTTTATACCAGGTGAACTTGGAGGCTATTGACTAATGACGAGTCACGACAAAAATTTGTTGTTTGCCTCCAAAGTTCATTTAGAACTCAACTTCACCGAGGGAGATGTATTTTTCATCCCTGGTGCACTTGGAGGTTATTGTACATTGACGAGTCATGAAAAAATTGGTTAGTTGCCTCTAAGGTGCATTTAGAACTTCACTTCCCCTAAGGAGATGTATTTATCACATCTGATGCACTCGGAGGTTATTGTATAGTGACGGATCATGAAAGAATTTGTCTTGTTGCCTCCAAAGTGCATTTAGAACTCAACTTCCTCAAAGGAGATGTATTTTTACAACTGATGCACTTGGAGGTTAATATCTAATGACAAGTCAGAAAAAAAATTGGTTGGTTCCCTTTAACGTTAATTTACAACTCAACTTCCTCGAGGAAGAAATACTTTTTGCACCTGGTGCAAACGAAATTCGTTGTGACGACGGTCGTGATCTACCGGAGTCGACCTGGGGTAGCATTATTGATAGCAAAATTGTATAGGAACTTACAGAGTCCATTACAGGCTGTTAATTGCAGACGGAAAATAAGTCGAATTTCTACGGAAATTCAACGGAATTTCCAAGCGGAATTTCCGTACAATCTCCGTGGAGCACTTTCCGGGGAATCTTTTCACGTGGGAGGGTGGGTTTTAAGAAAAAATAAATTTATTCTAAGAGAATATAATTTGCAAAAGAAAGTTTAATATTCTAATATGCATAACCTCGTACACATTTTTTGGTTAAATCAGAAAGAAACGTGAAGCGTAGTTTCCTATAAAACACGTCATATTTCATTTTCGAGAGATTAAACAACTTCAAGTGTAAAATCAATTTTTTGGATTTTAATGTTGAATGTCTGGTTCTTGGATGGTTTTAGTTTTAAGAAAAATTTTTTTTTCACGAAATAATTTGAGAAGGAGGTTTTCAATTATCTTGCTGATTTATCAAGATAATTTTTTAGATAGAAAAATTTAGCTAAAACAGCTAAATATTTAGGTAACACAGCTATATTTTCTCAGAAGCTGAAATCCAGACAAACGTTTAGCTGTGACATCTAAACCATTTTTTAAAGTTATTATTATCAAAATTTTGACTGTGGTTAGTATGACGGGATTTTCTGTAAGACTAACCGGTCAACTATAGTGGCAGGGCTATTATTACGTAATTTTCCGTACCGTTAGCCCTGGTCGAGCGGGGAAAGGGGTATTCTAACGGAAAAATGAAGTAATAGTGTAAAATTCATAAAAATTTCTGTAAAAACGAAACGATTATGATTTCACTTGGCATCCAGAACAGGAGCTTTCGATTGATGATCAAATAATTTAAAAGTAATATATTAGATATTCAAAAAGTTAATGAAATAGAGCTAGAAAATTGCAATTAAAATATCTGTTTGAAAGATAAACTGGATATTTAATTAGAAAATTCCCTGGTTGTTTCTGTGGTTTTAGTTGTACGCTTTATGAATTGGAAAACTCTTTGGCGTAGTTGTTAAACCTCGAAACACGTAAAAGCGCTGTATGAAAGAGAGTGTAATGCTAACAGTAATTAACTGCTACTAAGCATTTTTAAGCAAGGTTATTGCATTTATTCAATTCATGCTGTAATTTTCTTACCAGAGCAATGGGAGGAACCATATAAAATGTCTCCATCGCAACATCTTCCCATTTTTTTGTGAATTCCCTATCTTTTCCTTCATTTTGAGTCAATTTATTATTTCAATAAAGAAATAAAATAGCAAATATTTTTGCCAAAATCACAACAATTAATTTAAATTTAGTAATATTTAAAAAAAAATTGCTCTTATTAATTGCTATTAAATTTTGAAATATGCTGGTTCCTTTATTTACAAATTATTGATTTTATACTCAATTTTAAGTAGCAAGAGTGGGAAAGTTGAATGAACCACAGATACGAGTTGAATAAATACATAATTTTTACATTTTTGCATGGTTATCATATGAAAAGTGATTACGTTATTTGAATAATAACAGCACAGTCAAACAAATTTTTCAGATTGGATATTTATATATGACATTACATTGAAAAAATATCATGATTTTAATCAATGGATAGTAAAAATATAATATAAATCAGTAGATTCCTAAATTGAAAAACTGAGCGATTTTAATTTTTTCGAAAATATTCATTATTTTGTTTTTTAATCACATATTTATATCTATGTATTTCTCTTGTATAAAATTTAAGTTAATGGGGATACTGTAAGCATATATCAAGTTATTGTTTATTTAAATACGGGTGTTGATCTATGAACGTGTAGAAAGTGTCAGTGTCAGTCACATATCTAGTGAAGTCATAAAGAATTTTTATCTTTAAGCAATGATTGTGTTTTTTGATAGTTAATTAATTTCGAATAAAAAATTTTGAGTTTTCATTTAAAAATAATTGATCTTAGGTTGTGTGTGTGGAAAAGTTACGTTTTGGTCAGCCGTTAAGTAAACTCATAATAATTTTCGATCCTAATGGTTTGCAATTCCCCTTAAATAATGGAGATCCTTTAAGCATATACCAAGTTATTGTTTATTCAAATACAGGTGTTGATCTGTGCAAGTAGAAAGGTTCAGTAGTAATCAGACATCTATTGCAATCATTAAGAATTTTGATCCTTTAGCAATAATTGTGTTTTGTCATAGTAAATTAATTTTGACTTAGAGATTTTCAAGTTTTTATTTTAAATGATCTGTCTTAGGTTATTTAAAGGGAAACGTTATCTTTTAGTCAGCCCTGAAGGAAACTCAAAGTAATGTTTGATCCCAATGGCTCTCACTGTTCCTTGAAATAATGGAGTTCCTGTGAGCACCTATCGAGTTATTGCTTATTCAAATAGGGGTGTTGTTCGGTGTAAGTAGAAAAGAGCAGTGATAGTCAGGCATCTAGTAAAGTTATGAAGAATTTTTTTTATCTTTTATCAACGATTGCGTTTTGTAATAGTAATAAAATTTACACTTTAAAAGCTTCGAGTTTTAATTTTAAATAATCGATTTTAGGTTATTTAAGTGGAAATGTTGCGTTTTAATCAGCAGTTTAGTAAACTCAAAATAATTTTGGATTTCCATGGCCCTCATTCTTTCTTAAAATAATGGAGGACCTACAAGCACATATCGAGTTATTGCCTATGCAAATACGGGTGTTGATCTGTGCAAGTAGAAAGAATCAGTGATAGTCAGACATCTAGTGAAGTTTTGAAGAATTTTTATCTTTTAGCAACGATTGCGTTTTGTAATAGTAATGAAATTTATACTTAAAAAGCTTTAAGGTTTTATTTTAAATAATCGATTTTAGGTTTTTAAAGTGAAAATGTTGCGTTTTAGTCAGCCGTTTAGTAAACTCAAAATAATTTTTGATTCCAATGGCTCTCTTTTTTTCCTTGAAAGAACGAAGATTCTGAAAGAATATGTCGAGTTATTGTTTCAAAAATGTGGGTTTGTGAGCTGGTGTAAGTACAAAGGGTCAGTCACAGCCAAACATCTAGTGAAGTTATAAAGAATTTGGATCTTTCAGCAACGATTGCGCTTTGTAATAGTAAATTAATATATACTTTAAAAACTTCAATGCCTTATTTTCAATAGTTGATCTTAGGTTATATGAGTGAAATAGTTGTGATCTTTCCAGCCGTTAAGTTAAATTTAAACCATTTTTCATCTCAACGGCTTTTGGTTTCCTTTAAAAGAATAGAGGTGCTTTTAGAAAATTTCTAATTATTGTTTCATAAAGTCGGGTTTTGAACAGTGTAAGCAGAAAGAGGTAGTTAAGGTTAGGCATGTCGTGAATTCGTAAGGATTTTTATCTTTATGCAATGACTTTGTCTATTAATGATAAATTAATTTTCTTGAAATTTTTTCTCAAATAAGCGATCTGGGTTCTCATAAGACGATTTTGACTGATTGTTTCTTAAAATACAGATTTTGACCTGTGCAAGTAGAAAGGTTCAGTTAAAATCAGAGATTACTTCAATTTAAAAAAATTTTATATCGTGTGGCAACGACTGTGATTTGTTATGGTAAACTAATTTTGGTTTTTTTGAAATACAGGCTTTATTTCTTTTTAGTATAAAAAGTCAGTTATGGCCAGAAATTGCGAGAATTCATAAAGAATTTGTATCTTATCGAAACAGCTATTTTTTAAAAAATGAATAATTTTCGTTAGAAGAATGTTGAGTTTTTATTTTTGGCAATGTCTATATTTTCCCAAATGAAGCGGCTAGTTTTACTAAAATTATGTTTTAAATATTCCCTCTTCCAGGTTCCTCTATTCAAACCAGAAAAATACAGCTATTCGTACCAAAATGTGTTCATTCATACAGTAATGCAATAATTTTGGAAAGTGAATAGCGTAAGACAGATTCCGTTAAAAAATTAAATTTTTGTCTGTACTGAATAACAATTATATATTATTTATCATGAAAGGTAAAACATTTCTGAGTTGAAATGTTGTCACAGGCTTATACTGCCCAACATGTCGAAGGCATTTTTGGTTAGAGTAGGATTTTTTTTTTTATTTGATCATTTTGCACGGGACTGTCCTGGTATATATTATCAGTCACGGACGCATTTTTATAATGCAATCAAGTGATCTGATGAGAGCAGTCTGCCCAGACATATTAGACAAAGCCTGATTTTTACCACATCATTGACGAACTGGGTTGCAGACAAGTACACGATGGGGGGACCTACAGCTTAAGGTGGGTTCCGAACCACCATAACCTCGGTAAAGATACATTGAAAAATTTCTAGAGGTATCGGCTCAGGGATCGAACTCCGGACCTCTGAGGTGAAGTCCGAGTGTCTAACCAACTGAGCCACCGAGGCTTTAAATTTTATTTATTTAAGACTATATTTAAGATAATAAAGACTTTTAAATTTATTTATTATATGTATTATTATTATACTTATTATGAAGTTTTCAATACTTAATTTATGTATGATACGAGAAATTTTTTCGCTTTCCTACTTAAATTCTGTAGTGAATAATTGTATAATTAAATCTAAAGTTCTAGTTTATGCTCTTCTATTTGGAATTCAGACGTCACAGCGTAGATGCATAGAAATTTTGCGTAAAACCTGAAGTTTTGCCATTTATGGGAGCATGGTAATCTCGTAGTTCTGGAAGTGAATTAGGGAAGCTTTTTGAGCGCAGAATCAAGCGAAATGCACAGCCTTCATTTTGAGAACTGTCCATCCAACTGTCGTTCACGCTGGTCCTCGTTCGAACTTTGTAAATGCGGAAGTAAATTTCGAGTCTTCGCGAAAGCTTCAGGTACGCCGTAGCTTATCAGCCCAGACCGTGCTCTAATGCAGCAACTAACATTACTCGATCCCCTGACAGCAGACAGACTGCTACTTTATTCTTACTCTGATAACATTATCCTAAACTTGCGTATACTGAATTGAAGCTGTTACAAAACATAAACTTCAAATATATAGTTCATTAGTATTCTCTGGAGGATAAAGATTAATTTTATAAGTGCAACCAAGTTGTTAAAATATTTTCCAGTCTCTCTTATGGACGATGCGTAAAATATGTAAGACTTTTTACCGATTTCTTACTCCTTCCCACATGTAACAAGTTGTAACCAAATTTTATGACCTCCCTATGGCTGTATAAAGTAATTTTTCAAATATTTTCAGCCATGCGTTATTAAACTAAGCTTATTAACTTACTACCTAAGGTTTATTATATATTAGTATAATTTCGCATATAATGAGCTTTTTTTAATCAAAATTGGTTAAAATTCATCTAAGTTATTGAACGCTAATTGTAGATTTTTCATAAGATTTTATATTTTCCACTAATAGAACTGAGTACTGTTAAGAACTAAACTGCTACATTATCTTTAAATTCGATCAAATTCTAAATATAGCGAAGCTAATGAAAATGCTTATACCTTGCGAAATTAAACACGATTTTAATATATTAACAGAAAAAAATTATTTTATTTTGATAAATGTCCTTAAAGTTTTTTCAAGTTAAACAATCGGAAAAAATGAGATAATACCCAATATTTTCGATTAAAAATTCGTGATATTTTGGCGCCATAGGATAAACAATTTATGGCGGGAAGGGTCTTCCTTCATACAGAAAAAAATACAAACAATTTCTAATCAAACCAAAATGGCAAAGTTATGAATTATTTTATACATGTACCTAGCAAAAACAGGGTTTCTTCCATAAAATCATATTTTCGGGGTAAATAAGAATGTGCATGACACTGTTTTTATTTTCTAAATATTTTTAGTTGAAAATTTTTGTTCATTATAACACAGTGATACCATTCCATTTTTATATAAGTTAACATATGTGACACATTACAAAAATTAGATGAATTTAAAAAGAATCAATCAATCACGGAGAGAAATCCAGTTTGAAAACCTGGCGATCATTGTTAGAAATAGATGACTCAGTCTAAGAAAAGTGAAGGAATCGATTTTCACATTGGGAACTCTCAAAAAGGTTAATATACAAATAATAAGAATAGGAATTATATGGTTCAGAATCAACGCTTGTCGCTAGAGTAACGAAAGGTTCGACTGTAAGGGACTCAGTGAAGAACGCGTGTAGAGTCGGAGGTAGAGTACATCAAGGAAAGGAGATCGAGCTATAAGCAAAGTAAGAAAAATAAACAGACATTCTTATATTATAAGTTTAAAAATAGAATCGCCGGCAGACGTTTCATCACAGAAGCTCTAAACAGATGATGTAACATAATGATAAATTTAACCAAAAAAAGTTTTATTTTTAGTGACTGTACAACAGTTTATTTTTTAAATTATGCATTTGCAAGTGCGGTCACTTACAAATGTAACGCTGAATTCAAACTCGGTATCAAAAATCACCCATCACGTCATGGTAGAGCCATAACCTCAAAAAATGACGAAAAATCATGCACTGAGGCAAATAAATTTCAAAATAATGCCAGTGATGCAAATTTTCACATCAAAAACATGTTGGCAACTGTGAAGGATCAACCCTTGCCTGATATAAACTTATTTAACATAACTTTACCCAACAGAACCTGACCTCACCTAACCTGAATTAACAGAAATTTATTGAACTACACGTAAAGCTCTGGAAGCATATTTTCCCAGTAGCAAATGTGTGCTACATCGAATGGGTCAACTCGAGTCTAACCTAGAAATAAATCTAACCTAGCCTAACCTAACCTCACGAAACACAATTAAGCTGATTGTGTTGTCCCGTTGTGTTTGCGGTACCGTTTCATTCAGTTTGGGCTTAACCTGCAAAGAGGTCAAACCTATCCTAAACTAAAAAAACCTGACCTAACCTAACCTAACTTAACTTCATGTAACACGATTAAACTCATTGTGTTGTCCCGTTGTGTTTGCGGTACCGTTTCATTCAGCTTCGGCTTAACCTACATAGAGGTTTAACCTATCCTATCCTAACCTAACAAAACCTGACCTAACCTAACCTAGCCGAATGAAATTCAACCACACGTGTAGCTATGTAAGCTTACGGTTCTCCGTCTTAAATGTTGCATGATGACGACGTTTAGAGAGCCCGTTTTCCCACCCTGACCAGACGCCGATACCGGGGGTTTTCCCTGCATCGTAATACAATTTTTACCTGTGTCTGCCATGACGGCATGAACGCCGTTTACCCAGGGACTCAGCCAATGTGGATCCGTTGCCCACCGTCACCACGTGGAGGTGCCCTGGTTACAGGCACAGGCGAATAATGCTAGCAACAAGCGGTTACGAAACTCCAGACATTTACTGCTATTAATGTTAAAATATGAAAGTACGCAAGAACAGGGTTGCCGGCGTAATCTATTAGGTTAGGTCAGGTTTTTCTAGGTTAGGATAGGTTAAACCTCTATGTAGGTTAAGCCGAAGCTGAATGAAACGATACGGCAAACACAACGGGACAACACAATCAGCTTAATTGTGTTTCGTGAGGTTAGGTTAGGCTAGGTTAGATTTATTTCTAGGTTAGACTCGAGTTGACCCATTCGATGTAGCATACATTTGCTACTGGGAAAATATGCTTCCAGAGCTTTACGTGTAGTTCAATAAATTTCTGTTAATTCAGGTTAGGTGAGGTCAGGTTCTGTTGGGTAAAGTTATGTTAAATAAGTTTATATCAGGCAAGGGTTGATCCTTCACAGTTGTCGACATATTTTCGAAGTGAAAATTTGCATCACTGGCATTATTTTGAAATTTATTTGCCTCAGTGAATGATTTTTCGTAATTTTTTGAGGTTATGGCTCAATCATGACGTGATGGGTGATTTCTGATACCGTATTTGAATTCAGCGCCCCAAAATCCATAGGAATACGTTTGTCTTGTTACCAGATCCGCACACTTTTTTTGTGTGGCTGTGTTATTTATAAGTTTTCATAAAATATAAAATATATATTATATGATATAATAAATAGTATAATAGTATTATAAATTGCAAAAATAGGTAAGTGAAGTAAACGGTGTTTATTTAAATATTTTTTTATATTATTCCTGGAAAAATGTTTAAAGGGAGGCAGTATACAGAATTAAATAACAAACAAAAATGATATTTTTAAGGAGAGCGAAATAACATTCCGTAAAATCGAAATCAGCCTATAAATATAAAAGAAAAGTTACTCTAGAGCTGAGGGGTTTTTGAATTGAGGCAAAAAAGTATGATTAAAGAAAATTGTCTAGTTCCGAAAAATAAAATATGGAAGTTTACAATCTCAAAGAAATTCAAATTTCGTGGGTTTTGAAATTTTATTTTAACAGCGACTTCAAATTTATTCTTCAATTTTCGAACATAATAAAAACTTGCTCCTGAAATATGAGGAGGCCGAATCCTATATATAAAAACTTGGAACCTCTATTAGTAGTAAGGGACGCGCCATGTGGTCATGCGGTGAGGGAAAATGGAACGGAAGTTGGAACCAGCGGTAGAAGGCGCGTGGTATTCAAACGCCAATAAATAATATACCTGAATCGTGTATTCAATCGGATTGGGATAATCAAAGTAATTAATAGTTTTGAAGTTTAAAAAATAGACAATAGTAATATTTATGAAATAAAAAAATTGAATTAAAAAGAAAAACAGTATTATGAACCATACACTAAAAAGCACGTAAAAAATGAAAATTTGAACAATTTAAAGTATGCAGCGTGAACACAGAAGATTAGTAGAAGAAGTTATTAAATGAAAGGGAATAGTAATAGAAATGCGTACTGCAAATAAATTAATAACCCCATGTGTAACTCACGCTGTAGGAAAAAATGTAAAAAGGAAAAAACTGCAGCTATGTGATTATGTGAAGTAAACAATATACGAATGTTAACGCCAAAGGAAAATGATCCTAAATCTGTAATAATTATTTTGATATCGTAAGGTACTTATTACATACATAATTAATATATTAACAGAAACGTTTTAAGTTTAGAAATTTTATAACAAGAATTCATTTAGAATGAATACTATCAAAAATGGTATAGACGAACTTTCTCTTAAATAAAATAATTTTCCACAAAAAAAGGATTTTTAACAAAATAAGAGAATCCTCGAAAAAAGATAAATTTCAATTAGGAAGTTTAGTTTTCTACCAAGAATGACGAATTTACAACAAAATTCCTGATTTCCAAACACTGTATGATAACAGATGAATTTGTTTCCAAATAGTTCAATTTCTAACGAAAAGAGATCGATTTTAAAACAAAAGGATTGATTTTTTACACAACCAGAAAAATGAAAAAATTGATTGAACATTCAGATCACAAATACGTATGTGAAATAAATATGTGGTTAGAGTAAATATTCAAAACTTACTTTACATGCAGATGACCATTTCCCACGGGTTTCAAGTTGACTATTCTTAAGCCAAATGCTACTTCGATTAACATTGATAGGAGGAAAAGCATTATAAATACCCAATTTATCTTCACATAACATGAATAAAGTTTCAATAAAGTGATTTTTCGGAATTATGCTGGTGTTCTGAGATTAATATTTTCATTCAATTTTCAAAAGTATGTCAAAATATTTTAATTTTTTCCCTTCAATTTATATTAAGACACTACAAAATGAAATTTTCGTAAATAAAATTTAAAATCAGCGAAACAAATTATTTGAGGCTTTTTATGTTGTGAACCATTTAACTCATTATTAGCTGATAATTTTCATCACACTTACTTCAAATTGGTTTTAATTAGTGACAAAGGTTATTAATAAATTAGACGTATAGAAATGGCGTTTCAAAATTTAAAGGAGAATATACACACAACGTAAACATTATTTGAATGTTTCATGACAGAATTATATTTTAATCGTCTTTCTTTTTAAAAATAGTCAATTAATTATTAGCTAATTAACGTTTTATGATTATTAAAGTAAATAAAGATTAAATCTTAGTTCCTGAAATTAAAGTAACATACTAGACAGTCTGATAAGTCCCTGAAAAATGAAACACGGAGACGTTTTTTTGGCCAAAGTCGGTTTTATTTTTCAACATACTCTCCTTTTAGGTCGATA
>NC_046660.1:72457622-72459919 GCF_010883055.1 Belonocnema kinseyi | reverse complement strand
AGGGAACAAGTAATAGTCGCTGGGGGCCAGGTCTGGTGAATACGGTGGCTGAGGAACCAATTCGAAGCCGATTTCATGCAATTTTGCTTTTGCAACTAAGCACGAATGAACAGGCGCATTGTCGTGATGATAAAACGGTTTTTTCTTCTTCAAATGCGGTCGTTTTTCGGTGATTTCGATTTCCAATCGGTCCAATAATGATGAATAGTATGCTGCGGTTATGGTTTTACCTTTTTCAAGATAGTCCACGAATATTATGCCATGTGCATCCCAAAATACGGAGGCCATAACCTTTCCAACCCACTGTTGCGTTTTTGGACGCTTCGGAGCATTTTGGCCTGGTGGAACCCACTGTTTTGCCTTTGCGTTGACTCAGGAGTGTAGTAGTGGATCCAAGTTTCATCCATGGTTATGAATCGGCGCAAAAACTCGGTCGGCTTACGCGAAAATAATGCCAAATTCTGCTGGGAAGTTGTCACACGAATTCGTTTTTGGTCCACTCTGAGCAAACGCGGTACCCATCGTGCGCAGAGCTTCTTCATGCCCAAAACTGAATGCACGATATTACCCACACGTTCCAATGATATGCCTACAGCATTAGCTACCTCTCTCAATTTTACTTTGGGATCATTCAACATCATATCATGGATTTTTTCGACATTTTCTGGTGTAGTGACCACTTTTGGGCGCCCAGATCGTTCAGCATCAACTGAGCTCGTACGGCCACAACGAAACTCGGTAAACCACTTATGAATCGTTCCAATCCACGGTTCAGAGTCCGGGTAATACTTATCCAGCTTGACCTTAGTCTCGAATATCGTTTTCTTGCGAAGATAGTAGTGTTTGATCAAAACTCGAAACTCAGATTTTTCCATATTAAAGAAAACTCAGAGGTTAGTCGCTTCTCAGTGCTGTAACTTGTAAATGCGTAAACATAAATGGCTGAAGTTTTGGCAGGCGTCATTTGAAGGATCAAGTTCGACGAAAATGGTTCACATTGGTGAATACTAATGCCATCTCTTAGAATTTTCAGGTACTTATCAGACTGCCTAGTAATTTAATTATTGACTTAAAGGTTCTATAATGGAATATTGAATATAATCTGAATATTAAAAGTTAATTTATATTTGAAATTATAATATTTCAATTAGATAATTTTTCAAATGATTCTGATGTACTGAAATGTGTATTTGCATTCGATTTTTTTCAAATCATATGGAAATACGTTTAATTTTTTTTTCTAAAATTAGTATCAAAATTTACTAATAAAACCAATTTTAGGACAATTATTTCCATTTTCCAGGATTTAATTTAAATGTAGGTAAACTTAATTTTTTAGGGCGTCAAGAGAAGGAAAAATATATAGTTTAGATTCACGGTAAAATTTCAAACCATTTTTTAATAATGAGTTCTAAGAGATTATTACAAGACTACAAAACGTTTCAAATTATTTCATAAAATTAAAAAAAAGGATTTAAAAGTTTGTAAAGGAACATCGTGCCATAATATATAATTTTAGAACAAATTTTAGTAAATTCAAGAGATATATAGAAGTTTTGAAACGATTAAAAAACAATTACAATTTATAAGATATTTTAGGACTCTTTAAAAAATTCATGATGACATAAATTCTTTAGGTTCCCAAAACAATTTCTTTCAATTGTTTAATTTGAAAAATGAGCTTTAGGAGAAAATTCAAAAAGATTTTGAAACATCAAATATTTCCTTAAATTTCGAAAAAGAGTAGAACATTTTAAAGCAAAATTTTTCAATTTGGTAACATTAAAAAATAAAAAATGAATTAAAACTCAAATTTAAAAATATAGCGAAGATTAAGGGAGAATAAAGAAGATTTTTAAACTGCAGAAGATTTAAAAAAATTCAGATTTATGTGAAAGTTTTTAAACAAAAGGAAAGCCAGACGTTCAAAACGCAAACGTCTGGACACTAATATTTTTTTTCCAAATGAAAAATTGTGAACAAAATGTGTGGAAAACTGAAAACCTATATTGTAAAGTATCACATGCCCTTAATTTAAATAACTTTGAAAGGTCTCAAGTGAAGAAATAAATGTTATTCAAGTTCCCAGAAAAATTGGGGATGTTTTGAGGCAGCGTTTTACATTTAAAATAACTTTTCAAAGTTTCAAGAAAAATTCCAGGAAGATAAAAATATTGTTAAGAATTTAAGAGGCATTGTATATACGAGGGTGGATTGATAAGTTTCCGGCCTGACCAAGAAAAACAACGTTTTTAAGAATTTTTTTTTTTTATTTCTCAACATAATCTCCTCCAAGG
>NC_046660.1:72455755-72457522 GCF_010883055.1 Belonocnema kinseyi | reverse complement strand
TAAGGATGGTACTATAGAACGCCACCTCAAGGTAGGCCTAGTGGCGCCATCTCTTGGTCAGGCCGGAAACTTATCAATCCACCCTCGTATATATATATATTTTTTTTTTAAAGGGCTCGAAATTTTTCAATTATTTTGAAAAATCCCGTAAAATGTTATTTTTTTAATCTGGATTTTTTGTTGACGAATCTGAAATATTCAAAAATCTTTTATAATTTTCTTCTGCTTTTTAAGAAATTTTTGAAGATTTTGGGCTTAATTTTTGACATTTTAAATGATTTTTCAAACTTTCAAGAAAAATTGGATTCATCTAAAAATATTTTTAGGAATTCAAGAGGCTTTGCATAGATTTAAAATATTTTAAACCTTGGAAGCATTTCCGAAAGCTTATGGAATATTTATTATTTTTTATGAAATTATTAAAGCCCTAAATATCTTTTTAAAAGGCTAACATTTTTCTAATAATTTGTAAAATCTTGTAAAATAAAATATATATTTTTAAATCTTCAACGTTGTTTTTTTGACACATCTGGAATATTTAAAAATCTTTCCTAATTGTCTCATGAAAATTATAAAATTTATATAATTCTAAAAAAACTGCTGATATTTCTTTCCTTGTAAAGAATTTAAAAATGTGTGTAAATAAAAAAATATCAAAAAAGCATTGTTGTGTTACGGAAAAATATTGTTTAATGTATTTCTATAGCGTACTTCATCCTAAAAATCTCTTTTTATTTACAAAACGTCTATTAAGTTTTTTAAACTAATACAAAAAAAATGTTACGTAACTGCAGTTAGGGTGCAGGAAGGTAAAAGGGTTTAAAATAACGTTACATACTATGTGAACAAGAATATAAGTATTCAGAAAATTTTAACAAATAAATTATTATAAAATAGAGTTTAAAAGTGAGCACGCGCGTTTGCGTGTACATAATGGTATAGTAAGAATAAATAAGACTTTATAGAAAAAACTTATTCTGTTCCGGGAAAATAAAGATTTAGTGTGGCGGTATCTCACTGTAACAATCATAAAAGTTTTAAAAGTGGCTTTTAGTAGAAATGGAAGATTTAGATTGGAATTTGTTTATGGTATAAAAGATAATTCACACGAATGGAAACAAAAATACGATGTTTCTAGAGGCAGTCGAGAATAGCGCGAACTCGCGAACTATCGGCGGTAATGTAGCGCTACTGCGCTTGCGTGATATTGGTGGTAGTTTTTCTAGTAAAGAGTCCCAGAAGGTTCGCGGACTCAACGTTATTTGTTAATTCGAGCGTCTCTACACGAAAAAAATTAGTCAATTAAGAATTCGTCGACTTTGTCTATTAGCCTCGGATACGAGAAGAAGTCGAATAAAGTTTTGAAACCTCCTTGTTGAAGATTGTGATCAATAATTACCTAGCAATAATGAAACATATCAGAAGAATAAAAAAATGTTAATGGCAGGGTTCAAAAAACAGCGGTATCAAATTTCTAATCCAGTTGACGAGAGTCTCAGCGACAGTCAAAGTTTGGGAGCCGCACAACAGAAGGTGCATGAGTAGTACCACTGTAAGTTCGCGTTTAAGCCGAAAATGCACGACTTGAACTTCGGTTTTCTCAGGTCTTCTGCTGAACGATGATTGCCGATATGAAAGCTTCGGAAAACTTCGGTGTTCTTCTATCTTGATCCGCATTTAAAAGAAATTGGCGATTTTAATGTTTCGCGTGATTCTTAATTTCATGTATGCTTCGATTTTGATGTTATGTTTTTCAGGTGTATGTAA
>NC_046660.1:72441068-72455655 GCF_010883055.1 Belonocnema kinseyi | reverse complement strand
ATAAAATATTATATTAATATTAATGACTGGCTGACTAACTTCTGATAGAATTAGTTAAAATTTCAACTAAAACAATTAGTATTATGCTACAAAATAAATTTTGAATAAAATACGTACATTTTTAAAAAAAATTTGAATTTTTGTAAACTAAACAGTTAAATTCTTAAACAAAATTAAAATTTTCATCCAAAAAGTTGAATAGTATGCTACTTTAACTAGATTGATGAATCATCAACCGAAAAAAAATATTAACAAATTAGTTCCACTTTCAACCAGAAATGTTGGAAAAAATCGCTAAGATTCTTTGAAATTGCTTTAAATTATTGAAATCAATTGAAATCTCCTTGGAATTTTTCAAATACCCTAAAATATTTCAAATCCTTTAAAATCTTGTACTAAATTATTGAAATCATTAGAAAATTTTTTGGAATCTATTAAAATATCCTGATATATCAAATGCTTTAAAATCTCATATCATATTACTGTAATCAATTGAAAATTCCTTGTAACCTTTTAAAATAATCTTAAATATTTCGAAACTTTCAAATTCTTTTGAAATACCTTGACACCTTTTCAAGAGTTCTAAAGTACTCTGAAATTATTTTAAATAACTCTGCTAAAATTGTTAAAATTCTTTAAAATTCCTGTAAATTATAAAAATGATTTTAAAAATTCATTATCATCTTCTTAAACATCCACCAATATTTAAAATCCCTTACAATATTTTGAAATCTCTTAAAAATTTGCAAAGCTCTTGAAAATTCCTACAAATTTTAATATTACCCTAAAATATTTCAAATCTTTTACAATCTCATATTACATTATTGAAATCAATTAAAAATTCCTTGGAAGCTATTAAAATATCCTAAAATATATTAAATCTTTCAAAATCTCATATTAAATTACCGTGAATAAGATGAAAATTCCTTGACATATTTTGAAACATCCTCAAATCCTTTAAAATCTCATTCTAAATTATTGAAATCGATCAAAATTCCTTGGAATCATTTAAAATTCTCTAAAATTTTTGAAATTTTTTGAAATACCTTAAACATTTTTTTAATATTTCTAAAGTACTTTGGATTTGTTTTAAATAATCCTTCTAAAATTTCTTAATTCTTTGAAATTCCTTGACATCTTTTAAAACATTCTCAAATATTTAAAATTCCTAAAAATCTGTCGACATTCCTTGAAATTTTTTAAAACTTTTGAAACTTTCTTGAAATTTTAAAAATACCCTGAAATATTTCAAATCATTAAAACATCCTCAAATATTCAAAATCCTTGAAAATCTTTTGAAATCTCTTGCAATTCTGTAAAGCTTCAGATTGAAATTTAGAAAAGAGAAACATTTCAAAGAAAGCTTTCGAAATTAAATATTAAAAAATTTTCAACTATGAAATGTGAATAATTTTCAACTCGATGGGATTCAAGCCTATAAAATTTGTATTGTAAACTTGGAAGTTTATTTATAAAAAATTAGTGATCATAAATAAATTGAAGGCGTTCTAAATTTAAAATTATGTTTTTCAAAAAAGATATATAATTTCATAATTATATACAAAAATTGTTTCAGAAATAATTCAACTTTAACTCGAGTAATTTCGATTAAAACTTTAATTTAATAGTTTAACTAATCTACAAACAGTTAAATTTTTAATGTTTAAAATTTTTTCTGTTTTCTTATTTTCAGTCTGAAATAATATCATTTACAGATTGTCCAATTGAAAAACATACATTTAAGTTTTGAACGCTTTCCATTTATTTATGATTATTAATTTTTTATAAATAAACTTCCAAGTTTAAAATAAAAAATTTAAAGACTTGAATCCCATCGATTTGAAAATTATTCTTATTGAATAGTTGAAAATTTTTGAATCTTTAATTTCGAAAGCTTTGAAGTTTTATTAATCCTATTTTCAAAACTCTAATCTACAATCATTTCAATATTAAACGTTTTGAACATTTTCTCTTTTCTAAATTTCAATCTGCAGCTTTAAAAAATTCCAAGAGATTTCAAAAGATTTTTAAGGATTTTAAGTATTTGAGGATCTTTTAAAAGATATCAAGGAATTTTTTATTTATTTTTTTAATGTATAGGAATTTCAAATAATTAAAAAAATGTTAGAAGGGTTATTAAAAAAAATCCTAAAGTACTTAGGAATCTTAAAAAAAGTTCTAGGTATTTCAAAAGATTTTAAAGGATTTGAAAATTTTGAGAGAGATTACTTTCTGAATAACCCAGATTTTTGACAAAAATCCTTTGAAAAGTATTAATATTTTTAAATGAATAATTTTTTTGTTTGTTTTACTGAAAGAATTTGTCACATTTACTAAGCTTTAAAATTCTTGATTGAAATTATGAGATTTTAGAATGAAAAGATTTCAAATCTTCAGTTCATCAAAATTGAGTGCTCGTAAAATTCGAGCCTTTAAAAGTAAGAAACTAGGCAATTTTATAAACAATTTCATAAATTTTATGAAATTAATTTTGAAATACAGATAGTTTTAATATATTTTATTTAAAATTTCTAATTTTTTCAATTTACAAACTGTTAGGCTTCTTAAATTTGTACGTTTTTCAAGTAATAAATTAATCGTTTTCTGCGACTGTCGACGGAGTTCTATAAGCTGAGGTGTCTCAGTTCTTTGTTTTCTCGTCTCTTAAATTATCTTTACCAAGAAATCTAAACCTTCGTTTAAAACGATATAAAATTTGATCAACTTTATACTATAATGTACAAAATTATGTTTTAATTCCTATCTCTTTGAAATCCCTCGACTGTCATTTAAACTCTAGAGAACCTCTTTCAAATATTGTTAACCTTTAGAGTATTTATTAGAGAAGATCGCTTAGTTCATAAAATAGTTTTGCATAAGAATTACTCGACTTTTTTCTGCGTCTCAGTTTTTATATATTAGTAGACTTTATTCTACATCTCATAAATACTTTTTTATTATTTCTTCAAAGGCAGTGAAAGATTTGAAGACTTTTCTCTCTGTCCAAGGTTCTTCAAATATATGGCTCATATATGAGCCTCGAAAATTTGACATTGCACGACGCAATTTTGTTTCGACTCTAATCTTAACTATACGGAGTAATATATTTTAACGATGATTTACTAAATAAGGTGCCGTCTGCAAAAGTTACCTTATTGAAATGAATCAAAGTAAGATATACATCACATTTAATTTTATTAGTCTATAAAACAGTTATTTATAGATATAGGATTGATGTGATCTAGTAATCACAACTAACACTTTAGAAAGGTACCTATACTCGAGCAACAGTCACTAGTGCCATAATAATCTGTAATGTAATGCAGCACTCTTCATACAAATTATTTTTCCATTTTTCCCGGTGATGATGCATTTTTATTGTCCACAATTGAAGAAATTCAGATAGCAAATACATAAAAATAAATGAATTTAAATTTTAAATGTTTATAATTGAACTTAGGAAAAATATTTCAAATTACATTATTTTAAACTATTGCAAAAGATCCGTCTAATATTACATATCTTTAATGAAAGCTTTTTTAAAATGAAATAATTCTCAATTCAATATTTCAAAATTTAAGAATTTTCAATTATAACTTTTGAAAACTGTAGAACTTTGAATTTTAATGACCTAAAATTGAACATTTTTTAATTTTTGAAATCAAAAATGAAAAGTTATGCAAGTGTGGTGTTTCAGTATTAAAAATTCCATCATTTTGAGGATTTATATATAAAATTTGCATGTGCAAAATCATCCAAATGTAGGAACTCAGATTTCAATATTTTTAAAACCTTTTGAAATATAAATTGAAAATCTTCAAAATTAAATAATTTTTTACTTTTAAAGGTAGCAATAACAAATTTTGCATTTTTTAAGTTTTACAATATAAAATTCTGCAATTCTGATGATGTGAATTTGAAATTTCCTTAATTTGGAAAATTAATAGTTGAAAACTTTTTACTTTTTGTCGTCAAAGTCATCCCAATTTAAGAACTGTGATTTACGTATATTTAAGATTCAAAAATGTTAAATTAAAAATCTTAAAAATTGACGAATTTTGCAGTGTACATCGCCAAAATCGAAATACATAGTCAAAAAACGTTAAAAAATACATCAAAAATTTTTCATTTGTAACACTACTCTAAAAAATAATACAATTATAATCAAATAATTAAATGCTTCAAAATTCAGAACTTTTTAGTATATATAAGAGGGTTTAACTTTGAATTATAAATCTTTAAAATTAAAACTTATTATTTTGAAAATTTACAATTAAAAATTAGGCGACCTTTAAGTTTTACAATCAAAAATTCTGTAGCTCTAGTGATTTACATTTTAAATTTTTCAACGTGGAAAATTTAGTATTGAAAAATCTTAAGTTTTGATGCGCAAAATTGTCTAAATTGAGGAATTTTAATTTAATATATCCTTAAAAATGAAGAGTTTTCAACGGCAAATCGTAAAAATTCAAATAATTTAAAAGAAAAAGATTCCAAATTGTATCTTTGTGAATTACACGAATTGCAAATTGAAGAATTTTTTATTTAAATTCTTCAAGATACACTTATTTTGAAAAGATGTTCAAAATTGCATGATTCTAAACTGTAAACATTTAAATTGAATGAACTAAATTACCTTATGAATATTTTTGTTCGCTTCTTATACCACCGGAGGTAAAGTTTTATATTTCAATAAGAGCAATTGAAATAAATATCATTAAAAATCGATTAAAATTAAAATTAAAATTTTGTGAAAGCCGATGCAGCTATTTTAATATTTATGTTTACGTACGATTATTAATTATATTTTATAGCAGATATAAATTAGATTCATTAAAATTTAGTGAAACGCGATATAAAATTTTTTCGAAATCTTTTATTAAACCATTCAACTTTATGTTTTTCATTAAAATTCAGAAGATTAAAATTATTTACTAAAGGTTTTAGGAATTTTCTTTTCCTGTTTAATCTGGCTTCAAGTTTGGAGAAGTTCATGTCCAATTTTAAGGGTGTATTTAGTAAATAGTGGAAAGTCAAATCACCATAAAAATGTTGAAAAATTTTAGGTGTAGTAGTAATTTCAAAAATTATAAAAGAAACTTTCTTTTTTATGCATATTTTTCATAGATCGATGAAAAAAGAATACTTATCGAATTATATCGATAATTAGGTCTTTATAACGTTATTAAAATCTTTTACTGTAATTGTTGCATTTTTATCTTATACTATAATTTTGAATACAGGGATTCTGTATAGGGTTAATTTAAAAATATATATTAAGTGCCAGTATAAAAATCCCCCCTTCCTTATGCAACAGGTTTTTAAATTTTCCCAAAACTCTCTCCTCGAAAGCTGTAATTTATGGATAACCTTTATGCATTAAGAAGAAATGATGGATCACAAATTAAATATTCTCTTTGCTGGGTCCTTACTTTCATCAATTTTAAATTAAAATGGCAATTAACCTCTTGTATGTAAAATATCAAATTTTCAGAATAAATCCACTTATAAAAAAATGTTTCTGCAATTCGACCTAAATCAAACGTAGTTTGGCGTCCGTGCGTCAGTGCATTATATGAGGCGATCTTACAACCTTTCTTTCTCGGTCATAACGACCTTTTCGTTAACTATGTTGCATAGAATTTCATAGAATTCTTTCAATTCTAGAACGGAAGCGTTGCCTCGCTTTCCGAGTTCGTTGATATGTATGTTTTCTGTATAGAAAGGTATAAATACGTAATTTCGCTGCTGAGACATGCTTCATTTTCTGTGCTATTTATTTGGGAAAAATAAACCTTAATTATCTTTTTTCACTCAGCATGATGAATTTAATTTACTAGTTCGAACGTCTATGAAGAACTTAGCGACTTTTATTAATTGGTAGAAGAAAAGTACATTTATTATTAAAAGCAGAGTCCCTGGAAAAATATTGAATGCTTCTCATAAAAAAGTATTTTACGACGAAACAATTTTAGAGAAACGGGATTCAAGTAAATAGTTTATAAACAAGTTTTTTTGTTTGAGAATACATTTTTTTTACTAGAAATTGAACTATTCTCTTGGAAATTAAACTATTTTGTTGAAAATTAACTTTTCGGTTGTAAATTCAACTATTTTGTTGAAAATTCATGTATTTTTCAATAATCTGTCCTTTTTGATAGAAAATAATTCCTCTTGGTTGAAAGTTTAACCATTTGGTGGAAAATTGATATATTTTGCTAAAAGTTTCCCTTTTTCGAAAGACAATCAATTATTTTCTGTTAAGAGTGCAAGTTTATAGTTAAAAATTTACTGTTTGGCTGAAAGTTAAAATTCTGTCTTGAAAATCAATTTTTTTTATTAAAGATTTATATTTTAATTTTAAAACACTCTTTTTCGTTAAAAAATAAATTTCTTGATTGAGAATTTGAAAATGTGTTTGGTAATTCAACTGTTTCGTTCAATGTGAAATTTCTTGTTGAAAATTCGTATTTTTGGCCTAAAAATTCAACAGTTTGTTTATAACTGAATTGTTTTGTAGACAATTCATTTTTTAAATTGAACATTTATTTCTTTAGCGATAATTCAGTCATTCCATTTTGCTTAGAAATTCATCTTTTTGAGTTTAACAATTTAAATATATATTTTTTAATTTATGTTGTTTCGTGAAAATTTGTCTTCTTTAATAGAAAATTGATCCCTTTGTTTGAAAAGTCAATATAAAATTATTTATTTTCTTAAAAGTGCTTCTTTTTTATTTCAATTCGTCCGTTTTTTATTAAAAATAACCATTTTTTCGATTAAAATGACAAGTATTACATTTTTTATTGAGAATTTAACATTTATGAATGAAAATTCAACTTTTTGTTTAAAATCCATGTTTTGTTAAGAATTGTTTTTGATTTTTTTGGTATAAGATTAATCCTTTTAGTAGAAAATAAGTTTTCTAGTTTTGAAATGCAATTTTTTGTTTTAAAATGTAATATTTTGGTTAAAAGTGGAACTCCTTTTGAAATTTTTTTTTGGTTCAGCATTGATAATTGTAATTCAAAATTCGTTTATTGTTAAAAGATTAACTTTTTAAAAATAAAAATGAAACTATTTGGTTGGAATTTTAAACTGTTTTGTTTGAAATGAACTTTTTTGTTGAAAATTCATATTTTCAGATTAAAATTGTAATAATATGGTAAAAAATTGATCTTTTTGTCGTTTTTGGTAAAAAAAACTAATCTTCTTGGTTAAAAAAATGTATGCATTTTTTTAGAATTCATCATTTTTAGTATTTTTAGTAATTTCATCTCTTCTGTTAAAAAACGGATCTTTTTTGTGCAAATATTCGGTTGGAAATTCAACTCTTTGGTTGAAGTTAAACTAATTTCTTAAAAATTAATTTTTTTTGGTGGAAGATTAATCATTTTGGTGGAAAATTTGTTTTCTTAGTTGAAAAATCCTTTTTAGACTAAAAATTAATTATTTTAATATAACATTTAACTATTTGGTGGGAAATTCAACTATTTTGTTGAAAATCATCTTTTTTGTTAAAAATTAATATTTTCGGGTTAAAAATGCATCGGTTTTTTAGTAGATTCCTGGTTTGAGTATTCGGTAATTTTGTAAAAATTCACCTATTTTTTACAATCTATGTTTCTTTATATTAAAAATCAATTTCTTCATTGAGAATTTACCTATTCCACAAATAAAATATAATAAAAATCTTTTCTTGGTTAAAACACCAACTGCTACATTTTTTGTTGAAAATTGATTTTTTTTTGTTTGAAAATTTAACTACATGGTTGAAAGTCAAATTAATTTATTATTTCATAAGAAACAGTAAAATGTACCCCACTCTGAATAGTTTTTCATTATTTTTGGATGACCCCTGAATAAATTTTTGTAAATAATATTGGATTTTTAAGCAACTATTTCTGCCTTGTTGGAAATATATTTTGAGAAGCAAAGTCTTGCATTTTAAATAAAAAGTTTTCCAAGTACTTTTTCAAGAAAAAGTATAAAATCCCGACATGTGAAGAAAACCACATTCCATTCTCTTCCCGGGCAAGATAAACTTTTCCAATGACCTCTGTCGTGAGAATAGACTGTGGATCGATCTTAGGAGGATAAACTATAGAGATAGATTTTGACGCAGTAGAGCTTCTGGAAAGGAAGAAGAGTTGATGAGGGGTTGAAATTGATCTCACTTCCAATGACAAGTGGATCAACGTATTTCTCAGCTCATGACACTCTCTGTACCGAGTTCCATACCCTGAGGTGCTCTATAAATTAGAAGTTATGTCACTTTCTAAGTTCCTTGTACAATCGACCTGATAAGACTTCATCAATATTTTATTTTGAGGCACTTATTACCTGCATTTGAGATTAGATAGAGACAAGTTAATACTGTCTTTCACTCAAAAATTCTGTTTTTAAACACAATTTTATTGTTAGTTGCATTGAATTGCGATAAATAATGTAAAATAGAATTTTTCACAAATAATTTTAGACAGGTAATTAAACAAGGAACAAGTTTAGTATTATTTATTATAATAAGTTGCCAAGTAAAATGTAAAAATTTCAAATCGTATCTTTAGTTAAAAACTGTATTTTCAATTAATTTGAAAAATAATTCTGCCCGCTTCACTTTTTTAATGTAAACAATTGAGTAATAATTTTTAAAAATAAAATATAAGTCTCAAAAAGTGGAAAGTTTATCCTAAGGATAAGACCTTTTTGGACTTGTTTTAAAAATTACTCCTTTTTACCAAAGGTAGACTCTGAAGCCTAAGAGGCCAGGTGCCTACAGAATATAAATCTAGAAATTTCTCAAATATAATGCTTTAAAAAATTATTATTTAATATTATGTTATTTACTATTATCTTTTTATATTTTATATATTTAAACTATTATATTATTAACTATTTTCCATTTCAATAATATTTTTTTTTGTAAAATCATCTCCGTAAAGTATTTTTATTAAAGACCTACCTTACTCTCAAATTTGGTATTGTTTAAACTTATAAATATGAAAATTAGAATTTTTTTAACTACTAATTGCTGCAACTAGAATTTCAGTGACTGAAATTTAGTAAAAACGCACTGATTCATTTAGTAATTATTGGTATAAGCTTGCTGATATCGTACGTTACTAATATTATATAATAATATTGCCATTTTGATATTTAATCGTTTTAGATTTAATCACGATCATTTGTTTGGATTCAACTTTAGACGTACACAATTTTCCGGTTTTGTAAATTATTCGAAATCGGAGATTTTTAATTAAACAATTGTAAATTTGATAAATCCAGAACGATTTCAAAAGAATGAAATATTAAAAAAATCAATGAAATTATTTTATATTTGAATACATTCTAAAATAATAAACATTCGAAACTCAACATAGGAAGTAAATCAAAGCTTGGAATTGTACAGGTTCCAAAACTGAAATTATAGCAATTCTTTTTGTTAATCTTCAATGTAATATCGTGAATATGTTTAATTTTTAGTGGAATCTTTTAAAACATGAATAATTTCAAATTGAAAAATATTTTAATCGAAAATTGAAATGAAATGGTTCAAGTTTGAAATGTTTATTTAACATTAGAATTTTTAAAAATGTTTAAATAAATTGAATTTATTGAAATTTATTGCTATTTTAGCATGTTTCAGTTTAAAGAAGTTTCAATATAACAATTATTTTTAATGAACATTTTTCCAATTTTAAATGTTAATCGGATTTATTTAAGTTTAAACGTTTCGTAGTAAGAAACTTTCTCATTTTTTATGATTTCCATTTGAAATTACTTAACTTTGAATATTTTTCAAAGAAGAATTCTATTTTAAAGGTTTCCAATTAATAAAATTTGCATCTTCTGCTGTGAAAATGATGGTGAATTTATTTCTTGGTTTTATGGAAATTTGTCTAATCTTTTTTAATCTTGAATTAGATTTTTTTATTTAGTAACAATTTCAAATTCTAGAATTCCAGAAGATTTGACTTAGAAGGATTATATTTATTTCTCAATTTCAAATTGTCAAATCTTAATCATTTAATATTTTAAATTATTTAAATTAAAAAGCTGTAAATTGTTAATTTCTTCACTTTTAAATCTTTTAATTAGAAGTGATACAATTTTCATTCCTTTGTATTATCAATAAATCAGTTTCCAAAATTCTAATATAAAATCATTTGATTTTATACATTTTGAAATTGTTCGGTTATCGAAATTTTAATCTGGAAAGACTCAGTTTTGAGAGTTTTCGTTCAAAAATAAAATGTCCCAATTTTAAGGGCTTTTAATTAGAAATCATACAATTTCAATCCTTTTTAATAAAATTGTTCAAATTTAAAATCGTATTCTGAAATTTTTGGATTTCGACAGCTTCTGATGAGAAAATTTAAAACTTTAAACTCTTTAAATTTCAATATATTGAATTTTATACGCCTTTATTTAGAAATGATATAAGTTCAATTAATTTTAATTAAATTATAAACATTGTACTTTTAAAAATTTTATAATTTCTAGAATTGTTTGACTTGAAAACACAACTTTCATCATGCTTTTGAGCTTAAATGAGACTGTTACAGTGTATTTAACTATTTCAACCAGCGAAATTTAGACGAAACCCTATTTTATCAGTTGAAATTCTTTGTACTTATTTAATTAGTTACATGTTTACTGCTTCAGATTCAGAGAGTTGATAAGTTACCACACATTTCACTTCTTAATAATTTTTAAATTTGTGTCTTTAAAAACGCAGTAAATTCTTTCTTGAAAAATGGATAGTTTGTATGGATTTAGTAGTGCCCTAGTTTTGAATGGGTCATTAATAAGAAACATAATTACTGCAGAAACGTCGGTACTTATAATGATTTCCTAGAGAAGAGGGTTGCTCTAGTCTTAGCATCGTTTTGCTTACATCATAAACCGAGCGTAAGAGGGTGGTCGAGTATTCTGTAGTGGAATCGTGCCGTAACGTAGATTCACAAATTCGGTTGAGCTGCATGTCGTAAGCGATTATTTTATCAGTCTTAGGCGATCTGCCAAAGACCAGGCAGGTATACTACGAAGGCTTTCACATTATCAGAAGGGCATCTGCGTATCTTGAATCCCAGCGGTGGACTTCTACGCTTTATACCAGAATCTCATCCTTTCATTTTATCAATAACGTTTTAAATTATTGACCTTTTTCACTATTTTCCATACACAGCTAGCTTCAACCAATTTTGACTAAAAAGTTCTAGCTAGTGCTGTGAAACGTTATTTGACTCAACGGTGGTCACTCAACGCTTTAGAAGTGTCGCAACAAAGTCGACGTTGGAGCCATCTAGCGTATACTCATATCCCTAAGATAAGATAATAGATGACCGTTCAGATAATCGCGATAATACCCAGATACTTTTCAGATAATAGACTTAATAACTAAATAAATTGCAGAAAACAATATAAAAACTAGTAGAAATACATAAATGATTGTCAGAATAATTATTTATGCATTTCTAGTTGTTTTTGGACTGTATTCTGCATGAAAATGTGTTTCCATTAAGAAAGAAGATTGTGAAATTATTTTTGAAGTATGTTGCCGGTGAAAACAACAACAACGAACAGTTACCGTGGTTACTGTTGACCATTTTGGAAATTGTGAACTTAGACTAGCTGATTGAGGTGCGGGGAGCGCAATCGCTGCGCCATCTGGCGTATACTCCTAACGGGATCAAAGTATGTTCAGACACTCTCGCCATTGTGAGTGAACACCGACTGATTTGACTAGATTCGGAACATACGAGATGTCTTGTGTTCGAATGTCGAAAGAATCAGAACCGAAGCTCGTGAGTCATGAGTCGAATTTTCTGAAACGACTCAGGCTGCGATCTGATCGAAAAAATCCGATCCAACACAGTACATGAGTCATTAATCGAATTTAAAGAATCGTCTCAAGATGTAATTGAATGATAAAAATCTAAACTGAACCAGCGCGTGAATCATCAGTCCAATTTTTTTAATCTGTTCAGACTGTGATCGAATCGAAAAAATCCGAACCAATGCAACGCAGCACGTGATTCATGATTCATATTTCAGAAAAATAACTCAAACTGTTCCAGCGAAAAAATCCAACTTACTCGGCTCATGAGTCCTGAGTTGAATTTTCCAAATCGACTAAGGCTGTGATTAAATCGAAAAAATCTAAACCGACTCAAGCTGTAATTGAATTAAAGAAATCCGAATCGACACAGCGCGTGAATCTCGAGTGGAATTTTCCTAAAATTTTCAAACTTTAATCAAGTCGAAAAAATTGAATGTAATTTAGCAAATGAGTTATGAGTCGAATTTATCAAACCGACTCAAGCTGTGATTAAATCGAAAAAATCAGAACCGTATCAGCACACAGTGCACTGGATCGGGAATTGTCTCTTTATATTCTATTATAGCCGAAAATTCCCAACCAATTTGGATGTTAGATTTAGAAACGTTCAGCATTTTAAGTATGTAGAATAGGAGTCCACCTAATGGTTATGAACAAATTATATAAAACATTTACTTTAATGCGAAAAAACTCCTATTTAAGTAAAAACGCCTCAATCTTTAACATGATTAATGTTCGGAATTGAAAGAAGTTAACAATGTCTATTTTTATAAACATTTTGATCAAATAATTGTAAGATTTTGGATTGGACTTAAACAATTTATTAAAAATTAAGATTTGTAAACAAAGAAAAAATGTAAACATTAAATATTGATGAAAAAAAGTGTTACAAGCTTCTAATTGTTGTTCTTAACAAATCACAGTGAAAATCCTGTATAGCGCCGATTTTGGGGCTGACGGTGGGTAAGAACTAATTCATTATAGCCCACTCCGCTTTTGTTGTACACGCCTGAGTGCTCGCCTGAGTGACAACAGCAGACCCCACGCGTCCCGCGCAACACCTGTTACACCTACCTGCGTCGTGGCATCGATTCTGGGAAGGGATATAGAAGGAAGGAATGTTGAAGAGTTTCACTGTATTAAATAAATACGCTATAACTTGTTTATGCCGGAGTAATCGGTTTGTTTTCGTTGTTATTATTTGTATGTATGTTGATAGTGGTACTTATTAATAATAGTACTTATATTAGTAACTATAATTATTAATAAATAATATCAAACTTTTCGCGCGGAAACCCAATAAAGCAACATTTCATAATTTTAAACAATTTTCTAGTAATAAAAATAATTGTGAAAAAACATTTTTGATAGAATAGTTTTTATCATTATTTGATAACAATAGCACGCATAATTATTAAGAAATTTGTTTATTGAAATACCACTATCAAAATGCATCAGAATAATTATATCGAAAATCTCGCTTACTCAGCGGTGAAACAGCTATAACTGACTATTTCTTAAAGAATTTGTTGATAAAGTCAACAAAAACAACAATAAAGGATTAGCGAAATTTAACGTCTGCCTCTTTGATATTTATAGATCATGATTTTTAATTGATTTTAAGATACTTTTATAATAAAAAGAATAGTGAGATCGACAAAATTCAGAATTTTACAATTTGTTCATCAAAAACTTTATAAAAATAGCTGTTGTTAATTTATAATTTTTTTTATTTCAAAAATTAATCATGTGGGAGATATAAACATTTATCTTAAAAATACTGTTATTTTCTGCTATTGAGCACCGCATTCAAAGAATTGTTTCATTTAAGTTGTCTATAACAAGTATTTCGAATATTAAACAGAATATTTAGGTTTCTGAAATATATCTAATTTCATTATGATACATCTATTGAAAAGGATAAAAAATCTCAAATATTTTAATACCATTTTTTTATTTTTGCAGCGTTTTAACCTTTTTTTGGAATGTTTTCAAAAATGTACAAAACGATTTTTAAATACTTTCAACCTTAAAAAGTTTTCAACAAATTTAAAATAAAATGTTTATTTTTGAAGATTCTGAAATAAAATTTTGAAACTTTTTAAGGATGTTTTAAAATTTTCTTTAAAGATTCCAGTGAAAAATTAAATTCATTATCAATTTTCAAAAACTTAATATAAAGAAAACATTCAAAAATATATTTTTTAAATTTAAAATGATGTCCTAAAATTTCGGAAAATAAAGCCGAATATTATAAAGCATAATTTTGCAAAATGTAGATTTTTTATAATTTCGAACAGAAGATTTATATGCTTAGTGAGAAGTTAGAAAGATTTCAAGAGAGAATAAAATTTTCGCTCAGATCTCGGGGAAAATTTTAAGGGATTTTTTATTTTAACAGATTTACTTTTGATGAATATTTTAAAAGATTTCAAAAATTTATCGAAAAGGTTTAAAAAAATCCGGATGATTTCAGACAATTTTTTTTTGTTTGGCAAACATTTTTAAAAATAAATTTAGAAAAAATCCAATTAAATTTAAAATCGATATGGAAGTTTCAACAAAATTTCGAAAATAATTTAAAATTAGATATTTGAAAAATTTTTTAAAATAATTTCGAAACTTTTTCAAGACTTTGAAAGCTTTCAAGATACAGTCTGTCAAGTTAAAGCGTGGGTGGCTTTACTCGCAGTCGGTAAGGTGTATCGACATGATTTTGGTGTCAAAATATTAAGAAGAGCTCCC
>NC_046660.1:72411944-72440968 GCF_010883055.1 Belonocnema kinseyi | reverse complement strand
TGAAAGAGGGAGCTCTTCTTAATATTTTGCCACCAAAATCATGTCGATACACCTTACCGACTGCGAGTAAAGCCACCCACGCTTTAACTTGACAGACTGTAACAACAGAAACCTTATGATTAATGGGCATATTTAAATTAATTCCTTATCATTTTTAAATTAACGTTAAAAAATATTTCTAAATATTTAAAAAGATTACTAAAAATTACGAAATTGTGAAAAATAAATGCGACAAAATTTAAGACAATTTCAAGTAAAATTCGAGTTGTTTCAAACTGACTCAAAATATTCCGCAAATGTTGTAAAATCGTGCAAAATAAGACAAAAATGGTTCAGAAATTTTTCTAGATGCTTCTTCTACACATCTGAAATCTTGAACAATCTTTTTGAATTATCTTGAGATACCTAAAAAATTTATATTTATGTCATCTTCGCGCAAATAAACAAAGAAACTTAAGGAATAAATAGTTATTCGAAATTTTTATTTTGTATCGAAAATTATTTTTCTCTTCGAATTATAATTTGCCTAAAACTTTTTTTCATAACTGAATGTTTGTTTCTTGAACATTTGGTTTTTTTATTCAAAGCTTCATCTCTTTTGGTAAAAATTTCATTAAAAACAATAAAATCGCAAATGATTAGTTTAAAGTTAAAACTTTTTTGGTTGAAAAATCAACTATTTTGTTGAAAATTCGTCCTTTTGAATGAATTCAACTCTTTTTGAGGTAATATATAATATTTTTTATTTTTCATTCGGCTGTTAAATTTTTTATTTAAATTCATTTTTTGAATGAACATTCAACTACTATTAGTTGAAAGTTAAACTACTTTATTAAAAATTCACATGTTCGAATAGAAATTTATTATATTTATTAAAATTTATCTCTTTCGTTGAAAAATGTAACTATTTTGTTGGGAATGCCTTTTTTATCAATTCAACTGTTATGATTTAAAATAAAAATCGTTTTGTGTTCAAATATCAATCTTTACATTGTTCGTTGAGAAATAATATTTTTGGTTGGAAATTTATCTTTTGTCGTTAAGGATTCAACTATTAAGTTTGAAATTTGTCTTTTTGAATAATTTCAACTATTCTTCATTTAAAATAAAAATATTTTTTGAAAAACTATCAACTTTTTATTCAATTTTACCCTGAATTATATTTTCGAAATAAAATCGTGAAATATATTAGATAAATTTGATAAGTTCATATTTTTGATGTTTCCCCGAAAAAATGTTATCGTAAAATTTACATCGTTATATGAACTTTACATTGATATAATTCATCATGCACGTAAAAGGTGTGCGCAATGCAGTCCAATTTGGCCAAGGGGAATTAACCTACTTCAGTACGAGTAGGTTGTACACTGATGCTGGAAACAGAGTCCAAAATAATGTAGGTCAATACCTGGTTTTATTTAAAGCTCGCTTTGTAGACAATACTTCTCGGGCCTCTTTTTACCAAAAGTTTTCAACTTTTTGTAAAGGGTTCATTGAAATTTAATTAGCCAAATAATGTCTACTGCATTATGTTCCATATGAAAAAATAAGAAACGAAATTGATTTAATGCTTTATTCAGAAGAAACAAAATGAGCAGGAAAATGTTATTCCCAAGGTTGCGTTCATTTATTTCCCAAGTACCTCTCCTATTGTAATTAACCTGAATCGTCTTAGAGTTTACTTTTCCGAACTAAATTCTGCATTGCGCCAGTATCCACTTTCGAAAGACTATTTCCTGATTCACTTTCTGTAAGATAAGTTATAGAAATTGAAATTGAAATTGAAATTGGAAATTTAATTAAAATTTCTTTAAAAGTTGATCCTCTTCTTCGGTTGAAAATTCAACAAATTTTTAAAAATTTTATTTAATCTCTGACTGGAAAATCTTTATGGTTGAAAATCCGTCTTCTTAGTTTGAAAATTCTTCTCTTTTTTTGGTAGAAAATTGAACTAATTGTTTAAAAATGGAATACATTTTTTCATAATTAATTTTCTTGTTTATAGATTCACCATTTTAGATGATAATTTATTTATTTTCGGTCGCAAATTTGACTATTTTGTGGAAAAAAATTAAAAAAAAAAAATTATTTTGAGCTCGAAAGTTCAAATTCTTCGGCAGGAAATTCAACTGCCTGGTAAAATTGGCATTTGTTTTAATTTTTTCTTTATTTATAGACAGAAAACCTTCCTTTTTATAATTTACGTATTTTGTTCGAATTAAAATTATTTTTATTAGAAATTAAAATAGTTTTTTGTTGGAAAATAAATTATTACATTTATCGATAAAAATGTATCGTTTTTTAATAAAAATGTAACTATTTGGTTAATAGTTCAATCAATTTGTTAAAAATTAAATTTTTTGTGTAAAGATTCATAATTTTAGATGAAATTTCATATTTTTGATTGAAATTGAACTATTTTCTGACTGAAAATTTAGTTATTCCGTGCTTTGATCATCGAGTTCCTTAAGATTTTAAATACCTCATATAAAGCGTGTTGTACATAGGAGATTAATTCATAAAGGTACTTTATTATTTATTTCTTATAAATTATGAAATGAAAAAACTTTTATCTAAAAATAACTTCTTTGGCAGAAGTTTCATTTACTCTCTCGTTTGTATGAAATCCTCGTACGAAATGTACGTTGGTGTATTGTTAGCTTTCGACTAGTCGCGAGTGAGGGAGCATCGACTCCGCGGTGGCAACCTATGGGATTACGTCGCTAGGGCCGCAAAATTAATTACCGCATTAATTAACATTCTACGCCACAAAGTCGTCGGAGCTGCTACTGAGAGCTCTTTGTATCCTTGCACCTCGATTATCGTGTGAGTCTATTTCTAGGCGGTCGGTTCTGAATTTTGTAAAGACGATCTGAATAATATTAATTACCTATTTCCAAAAAACGTTGTTCCTCGTCACAGTCGCACGAAATTTTGTGGACAAAATCCTCGATTTTTATGTGGCAATGAATTTTTTGTATGTATTTCCAGATAAGAATTCACTAGCTTAGCTTCTCCTTTTTAATTAATTGTAAACTAATTAAATAGCACTACGCGCAACTTTTTCTATAATATTTTTATTACGCAAAGGTTTGATAAAATACTCTGTCTGTTTAACAAAAAATTATTAAAAAATGAAATTAATTATTAAGATGTCAAAGAATAAATATTTTATGATGAAGGAATTAGATTTAGTTTAAATGAAACTTCAGATTCTTCTTCAACACAAATTCAAATCTAAAATTTACTAGATATCTTAAGAATTTTTTTTGAGACCTTTCAAAATTCTTTGAGATATTCAAATTTTTTGTTAAAATATTTTTAAAATCTCTATTTGGTTTTTTATTTTTTTAAAAACCTTTGAAATCTTAAGTTATTTACAACATTTTTTTCAAAAGGCAGTATTCACCGAACGAACTTAGGTACTCAGGATTTTTTTTATAAACCATGCAAACTCTCACAGTTTTTTTCTCTAAAATTCTTGGAAGCGGATTTTCTCAAAAATTCCAGTTTAGTTTGCAAAAAAATAAAAAAATTTCACATAAAATGCCTATGTTACAAAATAACAAGAAGTAAATTTTGTGAAACTTTTCTACATGTCTAAATTTTTATGCAGTTATTTTTGTAGCCTTCATTGTTTCAATAAAAATGTGAAAATTCGATTTTTCTACAGCGAGCTTTTTCAGTCTGAATGTCTGGTTTTCAATACTAAAACTCATGATATATTCAGATAGTATAATATATTTCCCAGAAAAAATTTTGAAGTGGGGATTTTCAGAAAATTCGTTTTCAAGAAATTAATTAAAGCAGCCGTGAATTTAGAATTTTTTTAATTAAAAATTTTTGTTTGTGCTCAATTCAAAGCGAGAAAACTTACAAACAGATAAAGAAGAGAAAATCTGCAATAACTCACCTGGTTTACAAAATACTTCATTTTGTAAAAAATGTAATTTTGTTAGAATTCGCGGGAAATTTTCTAATGATTGTAGAAAATAAAAAATAAAATTTATTGATCAAACTGTAAAAAATGTCTTCTTTTATTTTTAGCCTAGAATGATGCATTTAAATAAAAAATTATTATTGACATGGACCTGAGGGGAAATGATAGAAAGGGAAGTGAGTGGAAACGAGGCATGTGCAATCAAGGAAGTGAAGGGAAGTAATGGGAGCTGGAGTAGAATAAAGTTTGGAAAGGAAAGCGAAAGAAAATTATGGAAAGAGAAGCAAGCGAAAATGAGGAATATGAAGTTGGGGAAGCCAAGGGAAAATAATGGGAGGGGGAGTAGTAGAAAATTTGGGAGAGAAAGTGAGTGGAAATGAGGGAAGAAAAAGTGAGGGTAAATATGGGAGGGGTAGTAGGTGGAGTGAATGAAAATATGGGTAGGGTGAATAGGGAATGACGGAGAAAAATAGGAGAGGGGAAGCAAATAAATTTTTCGGAGAGGAACTAGGAGATACGCTGGAAGTGGGGAAGAGGGGGTAGGGAAAGAAAAGGGAAATGTGGGGTGAGATAGTTGCGAAATTTGAGTGTTTGCCTGGAAAGTGAGGAGAGGGGAAAGTATATGAAGTAGTTGAAGGAGGGAGGGTGCAAAATGAAGGTTGGAGTGCGAGTAGGGGAATTAGTGGAGGGTAGGACTAGTAGGGGAGGGAAATTATGAGAAGGAGAGGTTTAAGCGATTTAATTAACGTCTTAATAGGTTACGAATTTGTTTTCTGTAGACGCACGGTGCCTACTTGGACGAATTTTCTATTTAATATAATTAGAAGTTTAACAGTTCCCATATAAGAAAATAACGTTGAATTCTGATAATGGAAAAACTTAATTTGATAAGTTCAATAAATTATAAATAAAACTTTCAAATAAAAGAAAATTCCTGACATTGAGGTAAAATGATGTACAAGATGTGATGCAAAGAAAGGTTAATGCGAGTAGATTTATCGATCTGAATACTTTCAATGGAGGGAAAAATTGCTACAAACTCTTGAATCATCTTCGAGTATTGTGTGTATTTCAAAACGGCGGATAATCGTGAAAGGACTCGTGAAAGGGTTCGCGATCGGAAAAGCAGAAGAGGTTTTAATGGTTCGAAATTCAAGCCATTCTCAGATATAGGTGAAATTTTATACGCTCCAGCGGTTCCGTAATTCGCGCCATTCTCTTCTTCCTTTCATTTTCTCGTTCTCTCGCATTCTACTTCTATATCTCTCGCTCTTTTATTGGACCACCGTCGCTGCGATTTCCAGCCGGATCCGAACCCCTTGTACTCTGGCAGCCTAATTTGTCGGTTCTAATCCGACTGTAAACGGTCCCGGACCAATGGCATGGAAATTTGTATGTACCAAAAAAGGGAAGGGTTGTGATCATTTTACTCTCCATATCTAATGAAGCGGAATAATACATTCTGATCTTGAACTCCTCCCTTAAAGAAACTTACACCATCGTCTCCCTTGCACGTTTTCTCATTCCTTTTTTTATCCATTCTCTTTGAGATATATTTTCCAGATCTTCACTTCGGCTAGAAGGCTATGCGCCAGACAGATTATCTCGCGCGGAATAAAGAAAAGTGAATTAAAAAACTGTTATATTGAGTCGGTGAGTATAGGAGAGATGATTGTCACAGAATCTTTCCAAAAGATTTGTTATATAAGGTTATCATATTTGATATTTTAATCATTTCAATCTAAGACGTGCAAAAATTGTTATACTTAGCCCTTATTAAAAATAGGCGGTCCCAAGGCTCGGAATAGTATTTATATTTTGAATAGGAGACGTTAAATTTAATTAGGCTATAATGGGGCCTAAAATGGGGGCATCTTTAAATATTTACAAACATACTATCACTAAGTCTACTAAAAATGATTAAATAAAATCTAAACACAAAATATATTCATAATTTCGTTTTTGGGGTTTTGGAGAATTTTGCCAAAGTCTGGATTTCCCTAAGGATTTCTTATTGCGCCACACTCCTAACTAAACCTAGTAATTTTTCTTCAATTTTTGTATTGTATTTTTAAGTTTATTGAAATAAAACTAATATTCCCATTATAGTAAGATTCTTATTAAAAAATTGACTATGTAAATTAAAAAACATAATTCCAAAACACAAGTGAAAAAAAAGTTGCACGTAAATTTAAAATGCCTTTTTGTAGCCCTATTAATATATTCACTAATTCAGTTTAAAAAGTCGCATTAGCATTTGATATTAATTATGCAATGATCTTTGCATTTTAAAAGCTTCAAGTCAGAGAATATAATTGTTTAAGGCAAAAAGTAAATGATTTGTTTGTTTTATCAAAACAAGAACAATAATGAGTATATTTTTATCAAAAATTTATAAAAGTATTTTTTCATCAGAGAGAATTCCTTATTCTGGACAATTATTATAATTTTATAAACCAGGCCATTCTTGTAAAATACTGAGAAGGCTAAATGGCTGCATGCTATGTGTAACCCATGTCAGTTTATCCGACCAGGGTCACAACAGAAGTAGAGTAAACTGATCAGAACCTTATTTGGCCCATATCAAGATTTAGCCACGAGTAAGATCAACTTACACCTTTCAGAATTTTGTTTGGTTTTATACACCTCCCAGTAATAGGTCATTATCAAACTTAATATGCTTAAGTGATAAGATGCGATTTTTAGACATTTCCGAGAAAAATCACTTTCAAAATGTATTTTCATTAAATGAATAGTGATGAGTTTGTAACCGAAAATACTGGAATCGATTTCTTTTGATTAATTTTTTTTCATTGAAATTTATTTTATAGCAATTGAATATTAAATTTCTTTAAATCGAGCAAAATGTTTGAGTGAATGTTTTAAAAATTTTATACTTTCTTAATCCGTTTTCGCACCATCCGTAAAAAATAGACCAATTTTTAAAAATTTTATTTGGTTAAAGTTTATAGAAGTGCAAAAGGTTTATGAAATAATATTTGACGAAAAAAGTAAGATTTTTTCTCGTAGAAATATAATATTTCAACAAAATTAGGAACTATGTTAGTCTGTGCCTGAAGTTGCTAAAAAAATGTGACTTTTCTTATGCTCTTTTTAACAAATTAAAGAAACAAGCACATATTTCTAGGTTTTGAAAAAACAATTTCTTTTTTTTCGGATTCTACGTAAACGGATTAATTTAAAACTTTAAAATATATACGCATTTCCCTACTTTATTAAAAGAAGCGTCGAAATGAAAAAAACAAAGAACTTTTTTTTGCAACTTAATGTTATTTACTTTTATAAACTTTACCTAAAAAATAGCTCTAAAAATTTTTTTTAATACAGAAAGACTAAAAAAAGAAAAAAATTGACAATTTTTTATCGAGTTCTCCAATAGTGAAAAAATGAGCAAACATTTGAAACAAAATTCGTTCATAATGCCATAAAGAAACATTTTGGTGCTTTAACCAATGAATCTGATAATTTGTAATTATTTCGACTCACCCTGGTATATGTTTCTTAAGGTGGTCCAAAAATTCGATTTTTGGAAAAAGTTTTCTGAAAAAAGAAATTTCTTATTTTATTTTAAATCAGTCAACATTAACTCGTGCCCCAGGCTTTTAAAATTAACATATAGTTTTAAATTGACAAAGCTCAGTTTTCGAAAAATTGGGAAAGGAAAGTACTTGACATTAACATTTTGTTAATTAAAGTTTGTTTATGTCTTGAAGAATGTTCAAGGAATAATTTTCACCAAGTAACTTTTAATTTTGATCCCTTTCCCAAAACTATTGCATTGTGCCTGGAAAATGCCCCGAAAAATGCAATATACCAGTTTTATGCGAAATGCATACTTAAAATAGAATTTTTATAATTTTAACTGAGGTAAATGATTTATATTCGATAATTCAGAAGATTTTAAATGTTCAATCAAATATCATTTGTTTAAAAAAAAAATTTCCCCCTGTATATCTTGAAAATGTATATTTTTTAAGATAAATGATACAGTTGATGGATTTTAAGTATAATATTTTTTGAATAATATAATTTTTAATTAGTTAGGCAGTTTTTATTTGCTTACAGAATTTTCCCTCTTTTAATCGTACAGTTTTTACCTGGCGTCACTGACAAAATTAACAAATTTCAAAAGTAATATTTTTTATTAAGTAGATTCGGCAATTCTTTAAACAATTTGTTTTTGTCTAAACAATTTTTTCAACATTCGCGAAAAGTTATAATTTTCTGAAATTGATGGGGCAAATAATGAATGTTAAGACTGTTTTTATTGTAAACAAAAAGTTTCAAATTGTTTAAACAATTATTATCACGTAGTCCTTTTCATATGAAATACGAAAAAAATTCTAGTTTAAAAAAATGCTTATCGTTAAAAAAATTAGGGTATGAGTTCTGAAACAAGAAAATACTAAATGATAAGCGCAATAGTATAAAAGATTAATAAAACAAGATTTTTTTCACCTAACTCATGAAAAGTCGCAAGTGATTGTTTATTATTTGTTTAAATAATTTCAAAACTGTCTTTCACCATACATAACACACTCAACATTCATTAAGTGCATCATTTACTTCATTAAATAGAATCCTTGCAAGATAAACAGAAGAAAACATTGTTTAAACAAATAAAAATTGTCTGAATAATTGCAAACTGTCTTTTATATAAAATATCACTCTGAGCATTCATTAACTTCGTTATTGATATGAGAATATAGTCAATTTTCTAGACTAACCGGGGAAAAATTGTATAAACAAATGAAAATATTTTAAATAATTGCTGAATATCGTTAAAAAATATATCACACTTAACATTTGTTAACAAGTTTTTTTCGAAAACCGAGCGTTTTCTATTAAAATCCCTATGTTAATTTTAAAAGCTCGAGAAAAAGATAATGTTTGAACGATTACAAAAAAACAGTGGATTTCTTTTGACGAAAAACGAATTAAACCACTCTAACGTTTCTTTGGTAAAAAAATAAGATTAATAAAGTAGGGATTTGATATAGTTACTCAATACATGATTTTCGAAAACATCTTTATTTGTATGGAGTTTACATCGCCCATAATCGTGATTTAATTTTTTATTTCAAAAGCCCCCTCGATTTTATAATACGGCGTGCTTCTGCTTTCACAAGCAACCAGCATTAATGCAATTTGTCATCGTGACGTATTTTCTATGGGCACCCTAATTGCCTTACTGCCGTGGTGTACTAGTGAGCGATCACCGGGTAGAGAAGTTGATAAACTTTAATAGATCAGAAAATCTCCAGATGAGTTTGCTATTCAGCAAAATGAATGAATTCAGTAACATGATGTAGTTATCAAATTAGTATAACAGCGGTCAGATAAGGATTCATATACAATTTTATATTTGATTAGAAGTTTCTTACAAAAATTATTCTACGTTTAATTACAGCACTAAAAATAAAAATTTATCATGAACATTAATAAAAAAATCATAAAATCTTATATGATTTGAGAACGTTGGGTATAATATACAATTTTTTTTTAATAGCGAGAATATTCTAGTCAATTTTATATCAGTGACACAATTTCTTTCATTTACTGACAATTCTCGAAATCAACAGATTATTTTTCTCATTAACAAAATATAACTCGCAGCGTATATACTAATCGGACACCGTGCTTTTAATCATTTTTTTAGCGTCGAAGAAACATAAAAAAAATCTTTTCAAGGTATTTCTGGATAATGTGACAAATTTCACTTCAAAACTTGACACTTTAAAGTATTAACATATTTTCCAAGATCAAGATAAAAAAACATTTGAAAAAATCGGAAAAATCTTGAATTTGCATGGTATTTTAATCAGTTCTTGTACAATACTATAACAACTTGGTTAAGTTCTTAAGATTTTCGTTGTTCATGAATAGCAACTGAAAAACCTGTTTCTCTTTAAAAGTCAACTTTTGAGTAGAAAATGGAACCTAAAAACTTATACTAAATGATAATTTTTATAAAAACACTCAAAATATACACTGAAACCTGGATTTAAGAAATGTGGGTTTACAAAGTAGATAGAATCTTAGATCACGGCATTTTGGTAATGCAGGGATAGCGAGACTGAAAGAAAGTTTGGATTCCCTGGATTTATAATCAAGGCAACTGCAAGCCCAGTCCAAAACCGTACTTAAATCCAGGTTTCAGTATATTATCTATGAAAATTAAGTGGATGATTATTAGACAATTTTAAAGCTAAAAATTAGAAGAGTAAGAGAGAGCCATGTCAAACTCACATTTCTTAAGTTAAAACATAGCAAGTCAGTTATAAAACGCTGATTATAAAACTCGTTTTTAATATTGCTACCCACAAAACAATATTACAAAAATTTTGCTCTTAAATGCAGTCACTTTATTCAGAGTTGACCAAGAATCGAATTTTTGAGAACGGTAGAAAGAACCGAACTCTGGAGGACGAAAACGGGATCTATCGCTTGTCTATGTTTATGAAATATTTGATAACATTTTTTTATATATATAAACTAACCAGTATTCAGTTTGTTCTGGAAACCACCTCGTACTAGTTTTCCCTATATCCTCCCGACATTTTTAATTATAAGATTTAAATAAATAAATAAGAGCATTGCAAATGACGATATGCTTAAAGGGATGAAAATTCTAAAGGTTTACTTTCATGAATAAGGGAATAACTAGAGGAATAAATTTCCTCGATTTCTAGAACATATTTTTTCAGTCAAGCAATTGTCAGTCAAGAGCTGAATTTATATTGTAAGCCTCTTCCCCTTTAGAAGCAGTATTCTCAAACAGAAGTTTAAAAGAGTTTTTTCGCATTGGACTCGTTTGTCAAAATAGCCTTCCTAAGCCGATTATTAGAATCGTTTCTAAAAGGGCTTTCATCGGTCGCCAAAGTCCATTAGGAACCGGCGAAATTCAGACGGGTGCTGTAACAATGCTTTGGATACCAGTGAGCTCGCATATTCTCCTTCGGGGCCAATTTTCCAGTCGTTGAGTATATTTGTGTGTAGTTGTATACGTACATAATAGATATACATATATACATATATTCTATATAGATGGATTTCACGGTTCCTCGTCTCACAGCGAATTCGATTCGTAGTTCTATCCGAAACTGGGATTGTGCTTAGCCCGATGGAGGTACTCTCTGGGAATCTCCCAGCTTCTCGCCATTAATCTTAAGGGAAGCAAATTGTTCAAGTCTGCGACTTGAGACAAACCCTGATGCGGTCCTTATACGAGCATCAAATTTCCTGAAATTTCGCTAATAATGCCAGTTGTACGTTGTGGCAATCCCAGTCCTCTAATGTAGGCGATGTTTAATGTAATAATGACAAAGACATGGAACAAGCATTAAAATGGACTAGATTAGGCAACATCTTGAAACAAACGGAACAGAAACTCAGCAAACCTTACCTGTTTGTCAGATTCTGTTGCATGTAATTTGGACGATAGGTGTAATTTACGTTATCATTATTAAAATTAATTGAAATTCTGTATTAAACAATTAATTAGAAAAATCATTTTTGGCGAACAGGAAAAAGAAATGTTTCAGCATGGATTTGAACCGGGAATGCCACTATACGTGAGTGAAATCTTTACAAATTACGCCACCTAAACCGCGACAGACATGTTCTTGTTCTGTAAAGCTATACTTATAGAGAAAGAATATACGTACGTCTTCACTGTAACAATTGTACCCTTTCCAAAGAACGTGACTGTAGTTTAAATAATTTTTGAAAAATTACCATATTAAAGTAAAAAATATAAGTTTTTAAATAAATACTCTGTTTTGTGGTTGTCAAATCTAACCGGGAGTTTCCCATGTAAATGCAAACTTCAATAATCATAGCACAGCCAGACACAAAAAAAGTTTGCGCAGCCAAAAAGCTTTCATAGCTTTCATATTAAAAGATATTATCTGAGGCTTAGGAGGCGAAAAAATATGTTTGTAAAAGTCAATTTAAAGATAATTATAATGTTTCAACATCATTTACCATCTGCTTGTAAACGGCTAAGCGCGTATTAACAAATTTGGCGTCAAACTTGATATTTATGAATTTCTATTATATAAATATGCTTTTGAATCTACAAAAATGAATTTCTTAATAAAAATCTCATTCATTTATAAAAAATATGTTTTTTTTTCTACTCATAAAATTTTTTTATCTCTCGTTCTATATAACCTTTAGAGAGAAACGCCGGCAGAAATACGATTTGATTTTCATCATAGATATTAATAAAAGATTTTTTCATGTTTAGGTCGCAAACTAATTTTTTTCTGAAACTGAATAAAAATCAGATATCAATGCCTATGATAAGATTGACATAGTTCTTCTTCTATATTTTCTGTCCAAAAGTAATATGGAACACCGTGAGATGAAAAATTTGTTATGAGTAGAAAAAATGTCAAATTGTTTATACTGCCATACAAACTAAAAAGATACATCAGTGACATTGCCGCTTAGAGTTATTCGCATAAACTTGGCAATGAAAAAGTCGTCCTAAGCGGCAATGTCACTTATGTATCTTTTTAGTTTGTACGGCAGTATAAGCAAATTATATTTTTATTAACAAATTTATTTTAGTAAATTCAAAAGTATACTTCTATAATTGACATTCATAAATAAAAATATTAACGTCACAGTTGTTAATACCCGTTTAGCGTTTATGAAAAAAATGTTAGCCATATTGAAACAAAATACTTTTCTAGGAATAACTTTTACAAAAAAAAATTTCGCCACTTAATCATCAGGAAATATCTTTTAACAAGAAAGATATAAAAATATCAACTTAACAGCATGAAAAAAAAACAGTTTCAAATGCTAAGTATCCAACTTGATATTTAATTGCAAGTTTAGAAGTCAAAAGCTATTGTCGAAATATTTTAGTCTATAATTAAGACTTTCTGTCAGTGAAACAGTATAGGTTATGTTTCCAAAATTTGTTCTTGGTACATTATGAAATTTTATGCTGTTTTAATTTTTTTCAATTACGATTTGAAGCGCAAAAATGAAGCATTATGACATTTTCACAAATAATTTTTTACTCAACACTTTTCTGTATTTTATAGAAAAATATTTGTAATTTTTATTCCTGAATAATCATTAAACATCGAATCTTCATTAATTAAAGATTTGAAAACTTGGAAGTTAATATGTTTTAAAATAGTAACTAGAAGCTCTCACGCGCGCTACGCGCTCGACCCGCTCCTTTACGTGTAATTATTTTATTTGGAAATTAAGTTCAAGAAAATGCCACGATAATCATTTTTGCTTTATTAACATCTATTTATACACGACTTCGCACGGGTACCATATACGACGAAAGACCGGGTTGTGTACTTGAATTTTGAAAACCCGACTAAACTCGGGAGGTGGTTTTCTGCAGTTTTCCTCTCATTTGACCAAATGTTTAGGCAAATGCGAGTACTTCGGGCAAACTCGTATATAGTTGCACTGTAACTAAACCTTAGTAGAAAACTGACCCTATTCGTTGAAAATAGCCAAATTCTAAAATTTTTATGAAACTTCTTTCAATAATTAATCATTAATAATTCTGGTAAATTTAACAAATCACTTATAAAAGAGTCATCACAAAGACAATCTTAGTTAACTTCGTAAACATATTTGAATAATACCTTAACTCTCAAAATGTTGATAAACATTTTTTAAACAATTAATAGCTGTAGATTTTAAAAGCATCAGAGAAAAAAAATCATTGCAAAGATATTCTTAGTTGATTATGATAAAAAATGAAGCCTACTCGTAGAAAGAAAAGCAAACTCTTAATTTTTCAATTGAAATTCTTTCGATAATTAATAGTTATTGTAAATTTATAAAGCAACATAGAAAAGAGTCATCTAATGAACATTCCTAGTTGATTTCGAAAACAAATTAACTCGTAGGATAAACGTCAAACTCTTAATTTTCTAATTTAAATTGTTTGAAGATTGTGGCAAAATAGAAAATATTCATCGGATAGACATTCTTGGTTGTCTTCGTAAACAGATTCACTTGCAGAAAAAAGGCAAACGTTTAATTGTTCAATTAAAATTGTTTAACTAGTCAATAGTTCTTGTAAATTTGTAAAGAAATATAGAAAAGAGTAATTGGATAGACATTCTTAGTTGACTTAAAAAAAATTGATTCGTAGGATAAAGATCAAACTTTTAGTTTTTAAACTAAACTGTTTAAATAATTTATAGCTTTGTAAATTTGCAAATCAATATAAAAAAGAGTCATAGCATAGACATCCTTAGTTAACTCCGTAAACAAATTTATTTCCAGGAAAAAGGGTAAACTATTAATATTTTATTTAAAATTGTTTAAATAATTAATACTGCTTGTAAATTTGCAAAGCAATATAGAAAAGTGTCACCGGATAGACATTCTTAGTCGACTCCGTAAACAAATTGACGTGTAGAAAAAAGGCCAAACTCTTAATTTTTTAATTAAAATTTTAACATAATTAATAGTTTTTGTAAATTTGCAAAGCAACATAGAAAAGAGTTAGTTGACTCCATGAACAAATTGACTCGTAGAAAATTTAAATTTTTTAATTAAAATTGTTTAAATAATTATTAGTTCTTCTGTAAAGCAAAAATAAAAAGAGTGAGTTCACTCCGTGAACAAATTCACTCCTAGAAAAAAGTCAAACTCTTAAGTTTTAAATTAAAATTGTTTTAATAATTAATACTTTTTGTAAATTTACAGCGCAACTTAATAAATTAAACGTATTCTTCAAAGAAGAGCCAATTATGACAATAGTTTAAATAATTACATTGTTTGAAGATTAAATAAATGCTAAAAGCCATAAATGAGCTCCACTCGAATTCGGCACGATCGCTGTAACTTAATCGCTAGGAATGTTTACATCCAATAATGTAAACAGATCCCTCGAACGTGCCGGTTTCACTTTTCTATTACTCTATGAGAAGCTGCAACCAACTTTCAACTATAGGATAACGTGTTCCAGACATTATTTATATTAAATGCGCATTGGCCCAAAAGGTTAAAGTTATTATTCTTAATATAAAATCTCTAAACGATATTGTCGATTTCAATTGTCACACTACTCGATTTTCATTCCTATATGCGTGAGACACAAGGTGTCAGTGGGTTAGACAGCGTTGGAAACTATTGGAAAAATTGTCACGATTGCTCATTCTTTGATAGCTACACGCGAGCGAAAGGGACACTCGTGAAGCACCGTGAGTTAGACAGTAATGGAACGTTACACGTGTTTTCTTGATGTTAATGATCTCAACGGAGCTTTCTTAATCTACGCTTGCTTGAATTTGAGTGATGTTCATTGGCTGCGGTGCGCGTCTGTACTTGATTTTTAAATACGTACGCGAACTAGAGCCAATGAGCGTAGCACAGTTCAAGCATGCGCAATTATTTTTGGATCACTGTTAATGTTTAAGCTATTATTTGTTATTAATATAAACATTATCATTAAGTAATATTCCTATGAAGCATGGAATTTGTTACAAGTTTTGTTATCAAAGTCCATCGCTGGTGTGAAATGCGTTAACAACTTTGTCAGATTTTGAGGTTAGGAATTAGTTTTAGAATACAAGAGCAAACTGCTGGTCGCAGAATTAGATCATTTTTGTCACGTTAATGTAAATCATCCGTATATTTACAAAAATCGATCAAATATTATTTTTTCATATGAAAGGTTATGAAAATTTACTATAAAAACTTTGCGAAAGTTAAGCTTTTACTTTTTTTAGTAACATGAAAAAATACTCCGTGTTTGAAATACATTGAAAATTAGTAAAATTTTTCACATACATTTTACAGAAATTTCATTCAAATTTGTAAAATTTTTGGTGAAAAAACAGAAACTATTTTAGTCAGGATTAAAATAAAAAATATCTTTCTATATTTTTTCCCACGTCTTTTTGATAAATTTTTCAACTGTAAGCAGTTCGCTCTTGAATTGCAAAATGTAATATTGACCTAAAAATCTTAATACGTTGCTACCGTATTTTATATCAGCAATAGAATTTTATTAAAAATTTTATGCTTCACAGGAATAATACTTAATGTTAATATTTATATTGAATGGAAATAGTAAGTAAAACATTAACTTATAACTAAAAATACACCAACGTTACACTAACTTTACTCAATATCAGAAAAGTACCATTAAACTCCTTACACTTCACCTTTACCACAAAACAGCTGCATAACATATATAGGCTTAAATGTTTTATATGCTTTTAAATAATATATGGTTTAAAAAATGTGAGATTGAATAAATTATGTTCAGTTTTATGGATGTATCAGGTCTTCATATCTGCTGACAATTTTGCCAAATACTCAATTTTTATTTTATAAAAACACAATTTTGAAAACCTTCAACAACAGATACATAATATAGGGATGTAGGGGCACTTCCATTATCACCCAATGGTCAGCGAGAAATTAGTTTCTGACCAACTAAAAAGGAGGTTACAACAAAATAGTTGAATTCTCAATCAAAAAGATGAATTTTCAAAAGAGAATTTTTATGTTTCTAACAAGAAACACAAATTTTCAACAAAATTAGTGAATTTCAAAACAATCCAATTTTTATCTGAAAAAGATCAAGTTTCAATATAAAATATGAAATTTTAAACAGATTATTTCCAATTTTAAATAAAACAGATGAACTTGACACCAAATAGTAAAAGTTTTAACAAAAATATGAATCTTCAATCACAAAGATTAATTTTCTATTAAAACTTTTTTTAAAACAAATAATAGAATTTTCGACTCAATTAATTTTTAATGCAAAAAAATATTATAAAAAGTATTTCAAATAAAATAGAATTCACTTAAAATCAGTCAGCTTCTACACATTATTTAGCAGAATCCCTCAGCGATTACAATTTATTTATAGTATATTATGCAAGAAGTTCTTTCTCGATCTAAGACAAACAAATCGAATTTGGACATCTATGTTAAGAATAATAAAAACGCATTCATTTTTCACCCGTAAAATAATTTTTAACTAGAAATATGAAGTTTCAATAAAAAATATCAAATTTTAAACAAAAATAGAATAATTCAGATTTTAGTTTATAAAAGTTAATATTCAATAAAAAAATTTAATTTTATACAGATTATTTCAAGTTTTAATTTAAACAGATGAACTTGACACCAAATAGTAAAAGTTTTAACAAAAAAGATAAATTTACAATTACAAAGATTAATTTTCTGTTTAAAGATTTTTTTAAACAAATGATAGAATTTTCAACTAAATTAATTTTAAATGCAAGAAAAATATTATAAAAAGTATTGAAAATACGATAGAATTCACTTAAAATCAAGCAGGTTCTACACATTATTTAGCAGAATTTCTCAGCGATTAAAATTGTTTTATAGTATATTATGCAAGAAGTTTTTTTCAATCTAAGACAAACAAATCGAATTTGTACATCTATATTAAGAATAATAAAAAACATATTAATTTTTTACTTTTAACAGTAATTCTCTAAAAAAATACTATTAGTTTTCAACCAATAATGATTTAATTGAAATTTCCCTTAAAGAAATCAGTTTTAAAAAAACAAAGAAAAATAAAGAAAATAGTTGAATCCTTAAGAAACAAGATAAGATTTTAACAAAAAAAATAATTTTCTACCAAAAAGACGAATTGTCAAATGAAAAAATTAATTTTTAATTGAAAATATAATTTTTTATCCTGAAATTGTGCAGTTGAATTTTTAATAAATTTTTAACAAAATAGTTGAACCCTAATAAAAAAGATAAGTTTTCAAACAAATAGTGGAGTTTTTCAACTAAAAAAGATCAATTTTTCATTGAAAATATAAATATATAAAACCAGAAATAGGATGATTCCTTTTTAGTTAAAAGAATTAATATTTAATAACAAACAATTAAATTTCAACAAATTAATTGAAATTTTACTGAAAGAGATGCATTTGATGATACATATTTGAAATTTCAAGCAAACATATGTATTTTCAACCAAGAAGATTAATTTTATATGAAAATACTATGTTTGAAACAAATAATTAAACTTTCAACCCAAAATCATCAATTTTTAATTCCAAATTTCAATGTTCTGACAAAAGTGGGATAGTTAAATTTTCAAATAGAGAATTTAATTTTTAACAAACAAAAAAAAACGGAGTGTGCAACTTAATATTTTTATTCTTAATCACAAAGATGAATTTTCAAACAAGAAGACTAATTTTCTACAAACAAACAATGAATTTTCATCGAAATATGTGCATTTTTAAACAAATGGTTGAATTTTCAACTACAGACGGAAGCAGTTTTATATTTCTAACAAAAAACACAAATTTTCAACAAAATACATAAATTTTCAAACAAATAATTCCGTTTTCAACTAAGAACACCAAACAGTAGAAGTTTTAACATAAAAGATGAATTTTCAATAACAAAGATTAATTTTCTATTAAAGACAGTTTTTTGAATAAATAACAAAATCTTGTATACGTTTTTAATGTAAGTTGTTGGCTTTCGGGTCAGGTGAATTGAAACTAATTAATTTGTTTCAAACGTTTCGGTACACAATGGTGGCTTTCATCGGTGAAGGTGTAAATTGTTTTTAACCAAAGTAATTTTCAATCCAAGAACAATATTCTAAAAAGTATTTAGAATAAGATAGAATTCACTTAAAATCAAGCAGCTTCTATACATTATATAGCAGAAACTCCCAGCGATAACATTTTTTTAAGACGAATTTTCAGCTACAAAAATTAATTTTCAATTATGAATATACTTTTTCATCCTAAAAATGTGCAGTTAAATTTTAACTAAAATATTTGAAACCTTAATCAAAAAGATCAATTTTTAAACAAATTTTAGAGTTTTCTACTAAAAAAAAAATTTAATAAAAGATATAAATATATAAAATCAAAAATAGGATAATTCATTCTTAGTTAAAAGAATTAATATTTAACAACAAACAATTAAAGTTCAACAAATTAATTAAAATTTTACTAAAAGAGATGCATTTTATGATACATTGTTGTTCAGTATTTAGTTAAAAAAAAAACTTTTCAACTTAAAGAAGTGCAATTAAAAAAAATAGCTGAGTTCTCTACGAAAACACATTGTAATTAAAAATATCAATACATTTCTAACCAAAAATGGAAAAGTTAAATTTTCACTTCAATAAATTAATTTAAAAAAAAAGAATTGTCATGAAAATAGTTGAATCCTTAATCAGCAAGATGAATGTCTAAACAAGGAGATTAATTTTCAACTAAATGAGATGATTTAAAAAAAATTCATACATTTTCAAACAGTTAGTTAGATTTTTAGATCCAAAAGATAACACTGGAATTAAAAAAGTTAATTTTCTACAAAAAATGAGATAGTTGAATTTTCTGTTAAAAAAACTTAATTTTTAACAAAAAAAAAAAAACAGTGTTATAAAAATTATTTCAAAGGAGATTGAATTAATTTAACATTAGGCAGGTTCTGCACTTCAATTCGATGAATCGATCAGGAAGGGAATTATGTTGTTTTTAGATTTAGTTTTAAGAGAACTATTTTTTCGTTATAAAAACAATTCTATGTTCAAAAGATTAATTTTTAACCAATAAGATTCATGTTTTACAAGAAAGACTAATTTTCAACCAATTACTCCATTTTTAAACTATAAGGAAACAGTTTTTTAAAAATTTTCTGTTGAAAGTGTTCAACAATTTAGTTGAATTTTTTTTCTGTCTTGACTAAAATTGTTTCTTGGTTAAAAACTCATCTCTTTGAGAAGAAACTTGATTTTCTTAGTGAACACAAACACAATAAAAATGTATCCCTTTTGGTTGAAAATTCAACTATTTTTTTGAAAACTTGACTATTTGGGTTGAAAATTCAACAATTTTGTATATATTTTTCTTTTTTCTTTGTTCTTTCTAGAGATTTGCGCTCAATGATATATGCATTTACACATATAAAACTACAATTTGGTGGTTGTGAATTATCTTTTGTTAAAGCTCCTTTGTTGAGGACTCAACTATTTTGTTTAAAATGTATTTTTTGTTGGCATTGGACTACTTGGTTAAATGTTAAACTAATTGAGTAAAAATGGATCTTTTTTGGGTTGAAGATTCATAATTTTAGTTGAAAATTTAATTCTTTTGTTGAAAATTCTTTCTTTGGTTGAAAATTAATCTTTTTGTTTAACATTTCTCTAATTGTTTTAAGATTGAACGACCTTTTACAAAAGTAATTTTTTTGGTTGAAGATTCATTATTTTAGTTAAAAATGTATCTCTGGTTAAAAACTTAAAAATTTTCTTGAAATGCAGTTTTCGGTTCAATTCAACTGTTATTGTTTTAAAATACTCATATTTTTTAGTTTTTGGTTGAAAATTTATCTACTTATTTAAAAGTTTAACTATATTGTTTGAATGTTAGGTGTTTGGATGAAAATGTAACTATCTGTTTGAAAGTTCGTTAATTTTTTTAAACTGAAAATTAAACTTTTTCATCTTCAGTGTAAACGATTTTTTTGAAAATTTTGATTTTTAATGAAAGATTTGCATTTACAACTGAATAGTTTAACTTTTAACCAAATAGTTAAATTTTCAACCTATAAATATAAATTTTAATCTGAATGGCCAAATTTTCAAACAAAAAAGATTAGTAGTGGTGGACATCTTGAAATAAAAAGAAAAGATTTTCATCGAATTATAAACATTTTTAACCAGTGTGTAAAATTTCAACAAAGTAGTTGAATTTTTAACCTGAAAATATGGATTTTCGAGAGAAAATGTAATATTTAATATTTCAACGAATGCAGATGCTGCCAAGAGATGCATTCTAAAAATAAGGAAACGAATTTTTTATCATAAAGATTAATTTTCAATAAGAATATTTTTCTATAAAACAGTTATAACACCTTTACCCTCCATCTACCACCACAAACCCCATTTTTTATAACACCTTCACCCCACATGATAAGTTTTCAACGTATTTATTCGTTGAAAGTGTTATTTTTAATACAAAATTCCATTAATTTCAATGTAATTTGAAATATAATAATTAAAGGTTTAATTTTAAAGAAAATATTTATGTTTTTCAACAACTTTAATGTGACAAGTTTAGGGGAAAGTGGGAGACTTAACTAAGCCTGAGATTCGACAATTGGCAAAATTTGCGTTCAAGAATGTAATTTTTTTCCAACTTTGTAAGGATTTATCTACTCTTGTAATCAAAATTTGTACAGTAATCAAATATCGCGCTATTTCTTACAATATAGTATAATGATTTTGTATAAATCGGATGAATGAAACATTTGTTACTACAATTTTTATGACATTGGACGCATGAACTAATATTGGAAAGACTTGACCACGATTTTTAGGGGAGAGCTTAACAAGTGGCAACAAGCTTATTACATGTGTTTTTCTACCTATAAAGTCATTAATTATTATAATGCGCGTGCAAACATTTTGCTAAATTGATTTATAAAAATTGTGGTTTGAAAATGCCAAGTTCCTTATTGATAGAATATTATTATCATCAACGTGAGTTACAATATTGTAATAAATGCTATTTATGAATATGTGGTGTAAATTAATTTTTAACAAAAAAGGCTCATTTGGAATAAAGTAGTTTAATTTCATTTTCTACAAAATATATTAAATTTGTTGAAATCCTATTATAAAAGATTAATTACAGTTTCAGATACAGAACTCGTCCCTTGGTTTCTTCTTTTATATTATACTAATATTTTATAACATTCATTAAATATGTATAAAATAGAAAAGATAGGCTTTTGATTCATTCTTTTCTATAAAAAGATAAATCGGCGCGCGCCGTGGCGCGCGCAAGACTTCTAGTGGTAGAGAAATATATATGGTATTCCCCTGTAAAAGTACCTTTGAAGAAAAATAACCGATCTGCTGAGGACTCGGTGGTTTAAATGGTTAACGCTCTACTTATATACAGGAGTTTTCAGTTTAAACCTGCGATCAGGCAGATTTTTTTCTTATCCTCAAAAAAATTATTCGTACGAAGTAATAGTTGAACATTGAATTTAAGTCATTAAAACATTAAAAAGGTGTCCACTCTGTTTTATAATATTTAACCCTACTTATCTTTCGATATAATGTTGTAGGTCATTGAATACAATAATAGTTCAGGATAAAATTACGTTTGCAATAAGGCAAGTTTTGTTTATCAGCAATTTTTTTCGCTGTTACTGAATTTGCTGCTGAGAATTACCGAAAAAACCTCGTTATTTTTATGATTTACAAAAATATTTACTTTGCTGCTATTGCTACTAAGATCAAAATGTTTATTTTCTTAAATAAATACTTAAAAGATACTAAGAAGGAGAATAATTTGTTTTTATTAAAGAAATTTTCTCTGAATAACACAATTCCTTCTTTTGATGTGCATGTATTCAGAAACGCTAAGATATGTATGGAAAATATGAATGGAAACATATATTCTGATTCCACGGCAAAAGAATATTTTATTATTTCAAATAATATATATTCTGTACTTTATCCTTTACATGATGAAATATTTTTCCAATCGCTTACATTCACGGAGATCTGCAGGCTTCTAAAGATAGAAAATTTCAATTTTATTGCGACAAGTATATCAAATAAAAACAAAATTTTGTTTATATTTTCTTTAACATATTTTGACAATAATTGTGAAAGGTTTTCTAATTTCAAAAGTGCTGAAAATATTTGAACAACACGCGTAATAGTACAAAATTATTGCTGACAAGGAATTGGATCAATTTTTCCATGCGAGTGTAACGTAAATCTTGATTATACTCATTAAGAGCTAGATTTAAAAAAATATTGTTTCAAATGTTAATAGGTCTTAGGTATAATTTTATTTTTCTGTTAAGAAATATTAATTTTCTCCAATTAGTTATATTTTGTAATCAAATCCATAAATAGAATTTGTGAGAAACAGGTCAAGGAAATTTCGAGGCTGCTGGCAACTTCCATTTCCACAGTCTTCCAAAAATATGCTTTCGTTAAAGATTAATAATATTTTTTATATTCTTTTAAATTCAACGATACAAAATCTAAATAAGAATAAAAAGGGATTATATTATCTGATATTAAAAATCAAAGAGATATATCTTTCAAAATTCTTCTCTTTATTTTGAAATAAAAATTGGTCAGTTTATTTATATTAAAAAAAAAACTTTCTAAATTACGCTTTATCCAATTATGGTACTCTTCTTTTTTCAGGTAAGTCCAGTATTATTCTACATTAAGCGACGAATATTGGAAGAAGGAAAATTCTGCGAGTTATGTAAGTTATTAATATAAATTTAAAATGTTATAAGTATTTTACTCCGGCTATAGAAAAAATTCCTACTTAACAACAAAGTTAAAATTTGTTGCTTATATTTTCAGTGTTGCCATTTATTTTAAGACTTTAAAAATCATATAAAAAGTTCATCAATAAACGTATGTAATAACTGATAAAAATAATTTTTAGTAAGTAAGTGTAAGAAAAACAATTTTTTATAATGCAATGAAGAAAATAATGCAGACAATTCATTTTTTTGTGGTTTGACATCATTACCTGTTCGTCATTGATTGCTTTTATTTGAAGTATTAATAATCTTTTAAATTGAGTAAGTTCAAAAAATAATATTGGCCTTCAAATGAGAATTAATGTCAGTGGAAGCAGTCTCATATCTTTGAAATACGAGGGCATGTGAATTGTTTCCCACGTGGGTAATTGTGGAAGTAAGGAAATTTTGAGAGACTGGGTTTGTATGACCTTTATATACTTTGAGAATTTAATGAGAATTTATATGAATTTCGAATCAGGATTTAAAAAGTCGTACTTTCTATCCTCGTTAATAATAATTACATTATTTAAATTCCACAGGAAAATATATCGCTTTAAATTGGATAGGGAGCTTAACTTAAGTGGTAAAAGAAGTCAAAGTAATAGAAAACAGATTATTCGCATTAAACAGTGGCATATTCAGGGTTGCTACAATATCCCAATTTCTAAATTCTTGTTATGTACAAAACTCACCGCAAATCGAGTAAATTAATAAAGTTAATGGAAAAAATGTGTTTTTCCAAATATTTTAAACACTTTTTAATAGTGGTTTCAAGTCGAAAAAATAAATTTTTACCTGAAGAAATGAATTTTTAACTAAAATGATGAAACTTGAACCAAAAATATGAATTTTTAATCAAACAATTCGTTGAATTTTCAACATATAAGATTAATTTTCTACCAAAAAACGACTAATTTTCAAGAATGTACATGAATTTCCATCCAAAAAAGATTAATTTTCAACTTAAATTAGAATAGTTAAGATGTTAGAAAAATAAGTGTTTAACCAAATAAGAAAAAAACGAAATTTCAACAAAATAGCTAAAACGTAAACTTTCAGCAAGAATTAATTAATTTTTAACTGAAAATATAAATTTCCAACCAAAAATATAAATTTTCTATAAAAAAAAAACGAATTTTTAACAAAAAAATTTTTTTCAATCAAAGAAATGGATTAGGAATACAAAGTAGTGAAAATTAGCAAAAAATATTATATTTCTATAAAAAAATGCCAATTGTCTACAAAAAATGGAATAGATAAATTGAATTTTTAACTTACATGATAAATCTTCAAATAAAAAAATTTAATTTTCAACCAAATACATGAATCTTCAACTGGAAAGATACATTTTCTACCAAAAGAAAATACTTAATTTTTCAGTTAGTAAAATAAATTTGCAACTAAAAAAGAAACGAATTTTCAACAGAATAGCTAAATTTTTAAACACAGAAATTAATTTTTAACAAAAAAAAAGAAGTTTTAACTAATGAGAGTACTCTTCTACCAAAAAATATGTATTTTCTACAAATAAATTAATTTTAGCCTAAAACATATAATTTTTTAACCAGAAATAGATTAATTAAATTTTCAGTAAAAAACTTAATTTTTAATAAAAAGCAATGAAATGAAATGAAAAATAAATGAAATTTTAACCAAAAATAATTCCACTTCCAACTAAGTATTTGAATTTTAAACCAAATAGGATTTTAATTTAATATAAAAAATAGTTGAATTCAGTCAAAAAAGATTAATTTTAGCCAAAATAGTTTGAACTTAAATACTGAGCATATGCTCCAGAACATTTGCTCAACATGAATTTTTTGACGTTTAATAACTCTAGTTAGGAAGAAAGCCGAAGATGAAGAAGGAAGCAGAAAGGAAAATTAAATGTGAACATGTTGGTTCTCATTCTTTCACGTATTGAGTTTCCAAGAATCTATTTAGGATAATCGGAAATGGTTCAGCTATTGTGGGTAAAAATAGTTCAGTTTCTTTTTTTCTCGCTATGTGGCGTGGTTTAGTAGATGCTCGGGGAATCCCACCGCTTTCTCTTGAGCGCCCTGACTTTCTTCCACATCCGCGCTCGAAATACTTTACGCTATTTCAAACAAGAGAAAACTACACATCATACTATATCCTTTCTTTTAAAATTATCTAATTTTTATTTCCTAACTTCAATGTCATTAAACCTTATACTTAGCTTATACTTATTGAGTAAGTTCAAAAAGGATCGTTTGTCTCCAAAGCAGACTTGATGTTAACGGAAGATGTCTCCTATCACCGAAATGTGAGAGCCCTTGAATTGTTTCCCACGTGGGTAATTCTAGACGATGAGGAACGTTGAGGGAAAAAGCCGAAGGAGAAGAGAAAAAACTTAAAGGCGAACAGGGTTCTCGTTCTTTTAGTTATTGAGTTCGTAAGAATCTATTTAACATCGTCGGGAATGGTTTAGCTCTGTTGGGTAAAAGAGGACGAGTTTCGGTTGTGGTAGGAGGAGGAAGTTTGTCAGCTCGCGGCTCGGCACCCAAGCCCACGTCGTATATATCTTCCCTCGAACCCCATCGGATGCCGGCAAAGTCATGGCACCATCTCGCTTCTATTCGAGGTAACGTGATGGATACACCAGCTCAGGGTGGAGCCACTGACTATACGTCTGATGCATACTAACTATATAACTTCGACCTCGGAATACACGTTCCTCCTTCTCATGCTCACACACGAACGAAAATTCTGATGTGTGTTAACTTCTATTCTGTAGTTTAGTTTAGAGCAACACAACTCATACAGTTTAACCAGACCTGTCTTCGTCTACTTTCGTTTATCATTCCTGCGACATTGGAAAATGCGTCGTTGCACGAATACAAAATTCGAGGTAGTTGTAGTTTACCTCCGTGACTTGAGTTTATTTTCAAAGAAGTTAGATTTTTGATTTTGCAATTGCAGTTGACATGGGCTATTTTACGATTTGAAAAATGCGAAGCGAAAAAATTCTAGTCTAGGTGAATTAGTGGCTTTTCAGCAAATAAGTCAATATGAACGCAGCAATTCTTTAAAGAGGTAAACATCTAGAGAATCTTCAAAGGACTCTTCAACTCGCAACTAAAGGCTGCGAGCTTCTTCGGTATGAGAACTCGGTCGAGAAATTAATCTTGAAAAATTGAATTCTTTAAACTTTAATAATTAAGAAAGTACAAAATATATTACTTAGAGTACCTCATTTTTCTACGGGGACATTATTTCTGAAGTGAAACTACTTGAAAAATCAAAATCTTCTGATCGGATTAGAACTTCTGGGAAGTTTTGCCCTATTGTGCCTCTATTAATTGGGACAACATTTGGATAATAAAGAAAATATGTCTTGAAGGGAGGTGGTGAAATTTGAATTTTGACGAGGATGTCATCTGGTTCGATTTGCTTTTATAAACGAAGGTCAATACAAAGTTTCACTTTTTCGAATTTAAACCGTTTTTTTGTTCCTTTCTTAGCTTAAAAATAAACTACACTTTTTTATGAAAATCCTTAAGCAATTGTGAGTCCATTTTTTGGGCTGCATTTTTTTAACAGATAAATCCTCAGCTTTCTTTGAGGTATATATTAAAATCATAAAAATAATAAAAATAGAAAAAAATGAAATTCATGTTTAGTATTTATTTTTTTAGATTAATTATATATTATTCTCAAAATTCTTATTATGGATGAAAATTGCGTGGAAAATTTCATTTAAACTCTAGAAGACCACATTTTTTATGAACGTTAAAGAGGTTTTAATCATAAAAACAGATAATATCTTTCAAAAACTACTCAAAGATTACTTTTATAAATAAATAATTGCCTGGGTACATCTGAACTTTGAAGCTTCCAAACAAAAAAAGCTGAATTTTCTCTAAAGCCTGCAAAAAATTAAGAATACTGGTCCCCTTTTAAGTTGAGTTCGACCATAGACATTTTTTGTTTGGTAGGGTTAATTCATAAGTAATGCCCGATCATGGTGTGTCTCGACATCTGTTTGCTCTTCTGGCATATCTCATGATCATTTTGAGTCCAAAAAGAAACCCTGAGTCTTTTTTGAAAAAGCTCAGTTTTCGATTATTTTAAAGATTTTAATCTACATATTTTCATAAAAGTAACTTAAAAATTAATTTTTATTGCCTCAAAACGTTTCGTTGATCATTCAAAATAGGGCTGTTGGTTTTGAATATTTGACGAGAATCGAGTCCCTTTCATATTTTTGAAACACAGTAAATTTAACTGTTTTGTTCAAAATTCTGCTCTTTTATTTATTTAAATTGTTTTTTATTTTAAATTAAAATCTGTTTTGGTAGGAGTATTAACTATAAAATTTTTTGTTGAGAATACATCTTCATTGGTTAAAAGTTCAGCTAAAGTATACTCTACGAAACTTCTCGTTTTCAGGGCTGTAGGGGAAACGAACAGGAAGTGTCAGATAACCCTCTCTCCGGCGTCAAGCCGCGATCCCCGTAGTAGTCGTAGCCGTCTGCGTACATGTGTGCGTGAGATCAGGCAAGGAGTGAGAATAAGCGAACGAAGGAGAAATCGAGAAACGGGAAGTGTCGTATAGTCTACTGTACTTCATTGAAGTTTGAACTACTGCATTGAAAATTAATTTTGTTTTAGTTGAAGATTTATCACTTTTGTTAGAAAAGTCACTTACCTTTCTTTGTTGGAAATTCATCTTTTTGGTTGGGAATTCAACTCTTATGTTAAAAATTTGTTTTCATCGTTTAAATCAACTGTCTTCTAAAAAATTCGTCTTTTTTGTTTTAAAAATTTAATTGTGTTTGCTTGAATTTGAATCTATTTCGTTGGAAGATTTGACTAATAATGAATTCATTAGCATATGTGGCTCGCTTTGTCCTTTGTATCAGTTTCTTAATAACTTTAAAAGACGCCGGTCGTGTATCTAGAGAATAGGAAAAAGGCCAAATAGAAAACTCCAAAGTTTAAACATTTGTCCTTTCTAAAATTGTGTTTCGTTATGCAGATAATAGGAAATCCGAAAATGTACTTAAATATAAGTAATTCATGTCAATTTATTAGAATTTTGTGATAAAATAGAAATTTTAAACCCAAAAACTACAAATAACGCTGAGATTTTGAACCGGGGGGGGGGGGGGGGGGGGGCGGACGTTACTCTCTTTCTATTATAAAATCAAAGATTTAGGCCTAAAAAAACAAGAAATAAACGCACATACACACACACACACATATATATATATATATATATATATATTCATTTATTTATTTTATAAACTAAATTATTTATCTGTGCACTTAGTTGAAAATTTTAAAATTGAACTGTTTTACTGATGGAAAATTTGGCTGTCTTTTTAAAAATGCGCAAAGTTTTATCAAATTGAAGTCTTTAGACGGTGTACGCATTTATAAAATTTCAATGGATTTGAAAAGACCTTAAAGAAGATAATTTTCTTAAATTCTCCTTCGTGGCATTATTAAACCTCAGGAAATGTCACGTAATTGTAAACCAATTCTTAGCATATGTAGCTCGCTTTTTACTTTGTATCATTTTCGTAATAACTCTAAAAGACGCCGGTCTTGTATCCTGAAGATGGGGAAAGAGTCAAATAGAAAATTCTAAAGTTGAAATATTGTCGTTTCTTAAAATTGTGTTTTGTTATGCTGATAATAGTGAATCCGGAAGCGTACTTAAAGATAATTAATTCATGTCAATTTATTATAATTTTGAGATTATTTTACAATAAAT
>NC_046660.1:72375493-72411844 GCF_010883055.1 Belonocnema kinseyi | reverse complement strand
TTTGGTGTCGTGCCCAGAGGATGGCCGGATGTTGACAGATGGAAGCACATGATCTCCCACATAATACTAAGCTGCAGAAGGCTGGTAACCTTCTCGGCATAAAAACAAACCCAAGACGACTTTCTCGGTTTCAGTTCTGCCCACCTTCTTACCTTCCTTCATTAACTGAAGTTTGGTGGGACGGACGTTATAATTACAATCTCCACCATATGAATCACATGGTAGCCAAGGAGTAGGTCTGATTTTGAATGAAAGAGCAAAGCAGCATCTTGGAGATCATGATTTCGTATCTCCAAGACTGCTGTGGGCTAGAATAAAAGCAGGAATCAGAAGATTATTTATCGTAGTATGCTACGCGCCAGTTGATAGTGATTCCAGAGAAGTGAAAGACGCCTACTGGAAGACTTTAAATGACACAATAAATATTTTGCGATCGTGGTGAAAGAATAATTCTGCTAGGAGATATGAATGGATGGGTAGGCATCCAAAATTTGGATACAAAAAAAGTATTAGGTAATTTTGGGGATACGAGAACAAAGTATAATGGAGATAAATTAGTTGGTTTATGCTTAGAAAGGGGTCTGTTTATTACAAATACTTAATTTAGGCATAAAATGATCCACATGTACACCGGGTCTAAAGGAAATAGCCACACTATAATTGACTCTGTTGTTGCGGATGAAAGCCTAAGAGAGTTAGTCGAAGATGCAAGGGCCATGAGGGGTTCTGAATACAACATTGATTATTACCTTCTGATCTCCAAAATTAACTTAGGTCGGGGATAGAGAAAAAAGAAAACCAAGAAAACAAAACAAACTCGAATAAAAATTGAAAACCTACAGAAACCGTATGTGCGAATAGATTTACAAAATAAGATAATTAAAAGCATAAATAAGGCAACCTGGGAGGCGCTTATAAACAACAAAGATATAGAGGACGCGTGGACAAAGTTACGGGATATCCTTGTTAGATGTACGATCGAAGTGTGTGGTACCGCAGTTGTAGGAAGAATGTCTGGTGATGCGTGGTGGAATGATTAAATTCATGCTACCCAAAAGCAAAGAAAGAAGCATACATGATAACTTTGAACATCGCAGGTCTTAGCAAAGAGGAAAGAAATAGACGTATAAAAGATTACCGACACAAAAAGAGAATACTCAAACGATTGATTAAGGATTTTAAAGATAAAATTAGAGCAGAAGAACAGAAGAAAATACAAAAACTACTTTGAAGGAAGCAAGAAACTGCTTTATAAAGAATCAAGGGAAATAAAAGTACAGAATTTGCTAATATGAGAAATAGAAATAGGGAAATGCTATATGATGTTGATTGAGGTTAGGGATATAATTAAGAACTTGAAAACGGTTAAGCTTCCGGGGTAGACTTTACTTACGCTGAAATGATTAAACACAGTGACAAGTACATACCACATTGACTGTGCGAATTGATAAATTTATTTTTCGAGATAGGATACGTGCTAGACGATTGGAAAAAAAGCGATTATCCTACCAATATACAAAAGAAAGGGAGATAAAAGCGACTGCAATAATTACAGAGGGATTAGCTTATTCAGTACGGTAAGTAAAATATACTCAAAAATACTTATTCGTAGGGTAATGGAAATAACAGAAGAAAATATTTGGGAAGTTCAAAGTGGGTTTATGCCAGGCAGGTCATGTACGGATCAAATATTTAGCTTAAGGCAAATCACAGAAAAAAGTTTGCGAGTAGGAAAAAAAGTTTTCTGTGCATTTCTTGGCATAGAAAAAGCTTTTGGCAATGTAAATAGAAGTAAACTTTGGGAATTCCTGAAAGAGAATGGAGTCAATGGATGGCTCTTACAAGCTATAAAACCAATATATACGGGTAGCGAAGCGTTGGCAAGGGTCTCAAAATTAACGCATATAAACCAAAAACTATAGTATTTGATGGAAAGAGTGAGAAAAGACTATGCAATATTATATTGAATAATGAGAGAATAGAACAAGTTGATAAGTTCGTATATCTTGGTAGCTTATTTACTAGGGACAGCAAGATAGATTAGGAAATAGATAGACGCATAAACGAACGTAAGATGGCTATTGGTAGATCAGGGCCCCTTATCAGAAGTAAAATTATGTCAAATAAAGCTAAAATGGCAATACATAATATGCTGGAAAACTCTGATGAAAAAAATCGGTAAAGATGGTTTGGGAATGTTGAGAAAATGCCAAATGAACAACTAACGAAACAAGTATATCAAGGTGAAGTAAATGGCAGCGTGCCCAGAGGCAGACCGCAGAAAGAATGTTTAGAATGTGTGAATGAGAGGTTAGTTAGAAGAGACATAAGAAGCCACAGAAACATGAGAGCCAGCATGAAAGAATGCATGGACGTAAAAGAAGCTAGAGAAATATTCTAGGATAGAAAACTATGGCGGAAAATAGTTAATAAAAAGAGTGTCAGTAGAGTGAAGTACGCATGAAACAAAAGACCTTGGATACTAATGGACGCAAATGGGAAACCTCACATGACGACTTTGTGAGGATCTTCACTTGGGATGACGGCTAGAGAGATTGATAATCAACCTGGGTCGGAGCAGTGTTGCGGGAGGAACGTATTATTTAAATAAATAAGGCGAGAATTCTGGATCAATCTAAAAATTTATTTTAAACAATTTCGCTGGCAGTTTGAGTGTGTCTCCACATTTTGTTCTTATTTCCGTAGGTATCATTAAAAAAGTTTCACGAAATTCGGGAACAAGAAGATCCTATACGATGCACATTTCTCAAAATTAATTTCTTCCTCACATTACTCCCTTGCCCACCGAGTGAGTCACGCCTACCCCGAAAGGGAAATGGCTTAATGGTGTAATCATAATAATAATCTTTCTTGCTCAATAATTCAACTGTTTTTTTCTTGATATTTTATATTTCATATATTTATTTATTTTATATTTTTGGATGAAAAATTTATCTTTCATGGTTTACAGAAATTTTAAATTTCAAATGTCTTTATAAAAATCGTAAATTTGTTATTTAATTATTTAAATTTGGTTTATTTTTAAGCACATCTTATGAGGGTGGTATGTTAACTACTTTAATAAAGATGTCTTGTTTGATCGTAAATTAAGCTGCTTTCTGCAAAATTCATCCTTTTGAATGGAAAATTCATCTCTAATGAGAAAAATCATCCTTTTTGGTTGAAAATAAAACTTGTTGTTAAATAAGTAACTGTCATCGAGAAATTCGTCTTTTTTGGCTTGAAAATTGAACTATTCAGATAAAAGTTTAACTATAAAAATTTGTCTGTTTGATAAAAATTAAAATTTTGGGGTTGCAATTTTATCTCTGATGGAAAATGTAAAGAATATAAAGTATGTCATATTGAATACAGTATGGTATTTAAATTAATTTTGGTAATTTTTTCTCTATTTCTCCTATTTTTGTTAAAAACAAGCCTACTTTCCCTGCCTTGAGAGAATTTGAGGCTACGTTACTTTTCGTGGGGTAGGGGATAAAATAGCCTAAAGTTTGTAAAGTATTTAATACATGACCCTATACTAAAAGAAATAATAAATCCTCTACAATTATTATGTCAATCAGAAGAAATTTGTTTCGTAATCTTAATGAAATTGCAATTTGATCCTTTTAGTGACTGGAACCAGAAATAGACAAGGTGCCTTCTCATATTTAGGAGAAATCTGAAACTCTTCTCTTTTATTTCGGCTACGCTATTAGTCCTTTTGTTGGAGGGAATACATCTTTTCAAAGTGTAGGGTACTTCTTGGGTCTCGAATCACTGCTACTCGAGTTTTATACTCTTCCGGATATGGAGGGTATCCTCGGTCTTCCCGACACGTATCCGATGTCGTGGTGCTGGGTCTGCAGGGCTCCCTGGTCGGAGCATTGTCTCGTATGCTTTGATTCATTGCAGCACGGTCCTTCGACATCGAGAGGGTGACCTGCCCACTCGACCAATGGACGAGTGATTTTCAACCCTCCGACAAACCTCCTCCAAACAACCTCTCAACCCTTCAAGGGGCCTTTTTTCAAAGCACTTCATGTGATACTTTATTTATAACCATCCTATGAATTTTCCGAGAGCCATAAAAAATACCCGTATTGATTCATTTTACACGCGAAACAAAAATTAACGTTGAATCACACAATACTGTACGAATATGATACGGATAGACGACACAGTACCACAAAAAACATATGTAAATGTAAATAAATAAAATTTTGCAAAATGTGCATTGTATAGGATCTTTTTGTTCCCGAATTTCGTGAAACTTTTTTAATGATACCTACTGAAATAAAAACAAAATGTGGATACACTCTCAAACTGCAAGCGAATTTTTTTTTTTCAATTTTCAAGTCTATTTCTAATATTTCAAAAATAATTTCAAAATTTTATGATTATCTTTCCATTTAGTGTGACAAAGAAGACTTTAGCCCTATAACCGTAAATCTATTTATAATTTATTTTTCCACATTTTTTATTTTTTTAGAGTGACGTCATTTTTCCAAATATTTTCAGTTTTTTGCATAAAATACAATTTAGTTACTTATTACCCGAGACACCTGTATTATAATTCCTTTTTTATATATAAGGAAATGTATGTTACGTATGTAAAAAATTATAAAAGTTTCCAAAAATGAATCAACGCTGTCATTTTCACTGTTCACGATTCAACAATTTTCAATTGAAAATCCATAAGAACAAGAAAATTTCAATTTTCAATTTAAAAAATTGAAATATGTCATAAAAAGAATTCAAAATTGCACCCATTCCTATTATACAATTTAAGTATTCTTCAAATGCAAATTTTATAAAATGGTTGAATTTTTCATTGGAAATCTTAAAAACCAAACTTTACCCAAAAAAACTTTAAAAATTACATAATTCAAAAATAGAAATATCCCAAATTAATAAATCTTCAATTGCAAGTCTTAAGTATAAAAAAATTCAAAATTCAAAATCGTGCAAGTTGAAGAATTTTTATTTGCAAATTTTGAAAATTGAAATACTATAAAAACGTTCGAAATTACATAGATTAACAAATTAAATCTCTAAAATTATATAAATAGTCTCCATTTCTATATTTTTAAAAATTAAAAATTTTCAATCGTAACTCTTAAAAATTGCAGAACTTTGAGCTTTCACTTGTAAAACTTTACGATTAAAAAGGTTCCAAAAGTAAAAGTTTACGAATTGTTAACATTTTCAAATAGAAATTATACAAGCTTTAAGTTTCACTATAGAAAATTCTGTATTTTTGATGATAAATATTTTAAAAAATTTGATTTTTAAATTTAGAACTGAAAACTCTGGATCTACAAAATTATCCAACTGTGATGCAAAGAATCTGTGATTTGGTAACAATATTAATAATAATATATATTAAGGAACTTTTTCTGAAAAAAATATGTATAAGCTCAATTAATTAAATTTTTATTTATTTACTTATTTATTCATTAAAAAATTTAATTAATTGTTTTGAATAATTTTTCTTGAAATTTAATCAAATAATTCATATGAATTTATTCTTTGATTCAATTCAATAGTCCCATCATTTAATTTGAATTTCGGTTAGATTCTTTAATTTTAAATAAAATTAAAAGCGCCTTTGGGTTAACTGGACTTACCTAATAATTACTAAGTACAATTTAAATAGATATTACATTTTTGTTCAACGACAAAGTTGACATTTTTTTCTTTTAGAAACGATGAATTTTTTGTAACTACTTATAATAAGTGTTAAACACATGATATCAGTGAAAACACTCCTTAAGAATAATATTGTTCAGGATACAATATAAAAAACTATCTTATTTTTAAATTAACAAATGCAAAAATCAATGTTTAGATACAATTTTTTATATCAAAATAACTCTTAATGATATAAACAAATTTAATGAACAGCCATACGCCATTTCGCACTCAAAATACCTCGTTCCATTAAAAAAGTCGATGAAAAACATTACGGGAACAAAAATAAGCAGATTTCGTTTTCTCAAAAAATCAACTTTAAATTACTGACGAAAATCCTTCGTCTATAGTGCTTCACCAACCAACAATAATTTTAATTTTTAAACATTTTTATTATCAAATTTACGACTTGACTACCTGCTAAGATTTTTTTTTTAAATTAGCTGCCAATGACTCAGAAAGAACCTTGATTCTTTTCAAAAATCTGTCAGGCGACAATATGTGTTATTCATTTAAATAAATTTGCTAAACAAATACAAATTTTCAGCAACTTTTAATTGTCATGTTTTGTTTATTCAAAGGAATTTCATAAATAGGCTTAACTTTTTCAGAATAAACTCGAAATTTTTGACAAAAGATTTATGGATGTCATATCTAAAAAAAATTTTAAGTTGGTTATTAAATTTAAACAATTTTTATAGTCCAATGCATATTTCAACGGTTTTTTCAAGAATATGACTAATTATCGTTAAAAAAATGCATAGCTTCTAATATTTTTTATAAAATATGACAGTAAGGATTCTTTAATAAGGCATTTCGAGTCGATTCCTGAAAAAGCGTATTTATTAAACAATGGTTAAAATGTTCATTTATTTTTAAAAATTGGTTTTACAATTACAAATTTTTGTCATAAAAAAATGATTACGGCATCTAGTCATTTGCAAGACATTTCGAGCTGATTATACAGAGAAGGAAATGAAGCCTCTACATAAGCGAATAGTCAAAATATGCATTTGTTTATAACAATTGTTCAAGTAACGGGTAGAAAGTGACTATTCGTAAATAAACGTAAGCGCATAATAATATATGTGATATTTCATACAAAAGCTATGAACTTAAAATAGGTCATCATTGTGAATCACGAAAACTTCGGTAATAAATCAACAATTAAAATAAAAAAGCGGTTTTCAGAGTAAGTGTTGAGACGCACCTAATTGAATCTTATGTAGAAATTAATCTGGGTATTATTGAATCTCTAGACTAAGAAAGGTAAGCTTTTAACCCAAAATGGAATAGTTAAACTATTAAATATGCGAAAAACTGATTTTAAATCATAAAAAAAAATTTTCTACTAAAACGTTGATTTCGTTTAATAAATTATTGAATTTTCATGACAAAAAGACAATTTTTTTTACAAAATAGTTGAATTATTAACGAAAAAATCAAATTTTAATGATAAAGTTAATTTTATACAACAAATTTCAATTTCAATTTTAACCGAAAGTTGAATTTTTAAATGATTTAAATGAAAAAGATCCATTTACGACCAAAAATGGAATAGGTAAATTTTCAATTACCAAAGTCATTTTTCAACAAAAAAAATGAATTTTGAACAAAACAGTTCAATTTTCAACCAAAGAAAGGAATTTGTAACTGAAATTTAGAGTCGTCAAGCATAAATTGCATTTTTAAAAGTAGATCAACTTTAAAACTTTGAAAGCAAAAAAATTCTCTACCAAAAACTTAAGTTTTTAAGAAGAAAGAAATCATATTTTTAACTTTGAAGGAAGTAGTTGAATTTTAAAACCTAGTTGTTAAATTTTTAACCAAAAATATGAATTTTTGGGAACAAGAATATTAATTTTTGACCGGATTTTTTTTTTAACGAAGTTCAAGTATTCATTACCAAAAAGTTAAATTTTCAATTATAAAAGATGAATTTTGAAACAAAAAGCATAATTTTCTACAGAAAAAAACGAATTTTCAACCAAATTTAAGAATTCTGAAGCAAAAAGTTGAATTTCCAACAAAAAAGATGAACTTTTAAACATAAAGAGATTCATTTACTAGAAAAAAAATCTTAACAAGATTAAAGAAATCGCAATCAAACAGTTGAATTTTTAACTAAAAAATATAAATGTTCAAACAAAAACATTAATTTACAACCAAAACGGCTGTTTTTTAATAAAATTCTCTAACAAAAAATTTAATTTAGTTAGAAAAAAGATAAATTTTTAAACAAAAAGATTCATTTTCTACTAAAAACATATACGTTTCATTAAAGACTGCGACCCCCCTGATACCCGTTAACAACAATATGTTTTGTGAAACACCGCCGCCCCGCCCTCCTTAAGTGGTAAAGTAGTAAATGGACGACCCCTTTCGCACACACAGGGTACACGTTTGCCAACACCCCTTTTTTATTTATTTTAAAAATAATTATTCAATTGAAATAATTTCCTTGTCGTTTACTTTAAATAAGAAATATCAAAATTGATTGAAACAGGCACAAAAAACATTATACAGCAAGCAAATCACCAAATCAATTCACCTGCTTTCCCTACCAGACGCCGCGAAGAGAACGGTGTTGATGCATAGGGAATGCAACGAACAACTAATTAAATTATCAATTCTATTACATCTCAAGCCATTTCAGTCGATTGTTTCTGGAAACAAAATTTCTCAGTAAATTTTAAATACACTATTTCTTTAGAATTTAGCTAAATTACGAACATTTCGGGACCCCAAGTGAAATTAAGTTTTTACTTCACTTACACGCAAAAATGTACCGTGTTGGCCACCCGGATACCCGAGTTTGCACCCAAGAGTTAAATAACGAATGTTAAAAATCGTTTATGTATTTTTTCAGCGAAGACATCATTAATAAATCATTTCCAAGTTTGAAAAGGTGTTATTTTTTACTTTTTATTTCTAAAAGTTCTTAAGTGGATAGACGTACATGGATGTAGAAGACCAGTCTGAGGAGTTCTCTTCACCCATAGTGCAAAGCCGACTTTAAAGTTTTTGTTGTGACAAGAAGTTTGACGGCAACTGCACACGAAATGCCAGGTTCGAAATTCGAAACGGAACAACAGTCTTGAATTCATCATCAGCTCAATTATCAAGTACTTCAGCAGGCCAATATAATCGTGCATTCTTTTGCAAGCTGGTTAATTAATTCTCAGTCACAGTCTTTGAGTATTAGCAGGCTTTTATCAAGTTTCCTTATACAACGTTTCCATACTACTTTTCCGACAGGAAATTAAAGCAGGAGCTTATATCGACTTATTTTTCGCCGCAGGTTAGTGGATACGAATTTCATTTTGCGAGCGCTTACGATGTCCTCATGCAGCTGGCTTTTCTTCATTCTGTACCTCTGACGAAATTAAAGAAGAATTATTGATTTTCATCGAAGAAGCACACGCCGAGTTCAACCCCGGGCGTTTTTCTCTTCTATATGTACTTACGTTCCTGTAACGATATTTCTTTGTACATTACCTTGGGCAGTTTTGTAAAATTTGCTGTTTTTTTTTGTCTTATGCTGCTAGAAAATTTAGATGTTTCTTCAGTAAAATCAAAGCACTTGGTACCCTTCAAATTTTAAATAGGAAAGCTCTTTCAAAAAAATTTTGAACGTAAGAGAATATATAATATGGATTTGTAAGGAAAAAAAGAGGCGCTAAAAAATATGACATCACACATGGAAAATATAAATATGAATAAACATTTTTTGAACTGCTTGAAAATATGAAATTAGTGATTTTATTTTACAAGTATAAACACAATCTTAAAACTCTTTCTTCTATTCTCCTCTTCGCCTAGTCATTTGTTTTTTAAAACAATTCCACTTTCTTCCCCTGTTTTTAGCAACATTCCCTTCTTTTCCTGCTTTCTCCTAAATTCGAACTGAAATAATAGAATCCAATAATAAAATCTAATCATTTTGCGTGGAAAGCAATTGTTTCTGATTGAAAACTCATCTATTTAGTCAGAGATTAAACTATTTGGTGAAAAAAGTGTTTTTTCTAGTTAAAACTTAATTTTTCTAAATATAGATTTAACTTATTCATTTTTCGTCGAAAATTGATCGTTTTGAGTTGCAAATTTAACAATTTGGTTGAAAAGTTATGTATCTTGTTGTAAATTCTTTTTATTTTGTTGCAAATTATATATCTTGATTTTATTATTCAAATATCCATCTCTCGTGTGAAAAATTCAGTTAGTTTCTTAAAAATTCTTTTGTTTTGTGGCTGAGAATTAATTAATTTCACTGAAAACTTAACTATACCTTTTCTGTTAAAAAACTAATAGTTTTTCGTTGAAATACCATCAATTCGATTGAAAAGCTATGTATTTCGTTGTTAAGATATTTTTTGTTTTGCTAGAAAATTAATCATTTTGATTGAAAATTCAATTACTTAGTTGAAAATGGAAGCACTTTGTTCAAAATTTAATACATTAGTTGCAGATCCATCCTTGCAGTTGGAAATTTAAATGCTTTTATCAAAATTTGTCTTTTTCGGTTCAGAATTCTGTTTTTTTTGTCATACGAAACGCGACTATTTGGTTATGAATTAACTTTCTGGTTGAAAATACAACTTTTATCTGGATAATTCGTCTTTTTGGTTCAAAAGTTCAACAATGTAGTTGAAATTTTTCTTTTGTTTACAGAAATTTAATCTTTTTCGGTTAATTTTTCGATTTTTCTTGTTGAATTTAGCACTTTTTGATGAAATATTAAAATATTTTTAGCTCAAAATATTAATTATTACGTTTTTCGCTGATAATATTTTTTTTTCGGTATTATATATTTTTTTGAGTATTAATCTGCCTTTATTTTGAATTAATTTTTGTTTTAAGAGATTCTTCATTTTATTTGGGAAAGTCAACTATTTTGTTCCAAATTCAAATATTTAAAAAAATGTCACTGTTTACTTCAAAATTCGTCCTTTTGGATTGAAAATTTAACTATCTTCGAATAAATTCGTCTACTGACTTGAAAACTCAACTATTTAGTGGAAAACGCAACTGTTTTTGGTTGAAGTTCAATCTCTTTTGGTTTAAAATTCGACCATTTCATGGAAATTTATTCTTGTTAGGCGGATAATCCAACTATTTGGTTAAAATTCACCCCTGTAGGTCAACAATTTAACAACAGATGTAGTTTAAAATTCAACAATTTTGTTGAAAATTTAATTACCTTATTAAAAATTCAACTATCTTGTTGTGGAGCTACTTTTTTTGTTCGAAAATTTAACTGCTTTATTAAAAATTCATCTTTTTTGGTACAGAAATTCTTGGTTTAAAATTCTTCTGCCTTTGTTAAAAATTTATATTTATTATTAAATATTCGCTTCTTTTGCTCGGAGGTTCAACCATTTGTATCTAAATTTAACTGCATTTAGCAGAATTAAATTCTTTTTTGATTGAAAATTCGATAAGTTAAACTCATTGGGTAGAAAATTATTCTTTTTCGTTTGGAAATTCAAATATTTTGTTAAACATATGATAAATTTCGACTCGAGATCCTAAGCGTTTCATATTGAATTTATATGGTACCTATACGTTAATGTTATTGAATCAAATTTATTCCCCTAATATTTTTCTATTTTCTTTTAGAGGTTGTATTTTTAAGGAATCTTTTGCTGTTAGCAAATTATATTGATATGGTTTGAGTTTTATTTTAGGCGTTTATCAAATTAAAACGAAGAAATAAAATTACTTTTAGGGGGTACGCAAGTGAAGTCATCTTGGATGATATAAGCTTGGTGTGTTGATCTGCGATGAAGAATGGTAGGGGTCAAAAAATGGTTTCAAATTAGAGTGACGTATTTCTTGAGCAGGCCCTACTTAAATTATAAAGTTTCGAGTGTTACTTTCTCACGAATAGATATTTTTGGTTTATATTCAGTTTCATAATAGATCAATTAATTTTCTTGAAAAAGCAATAAAAATGCATCCTTGTTTGTATGCATTTCATTGATCGAATATCGCAATTAGGCTTTTTTGCCCGTTTGAGGATGGTCTTTAGACATTTCGAATGTGATTTTTTTATCTTCTAGGGCAGATTTTTCGGGAGTACCATTACTCGTGATAATTTATTGGCTGACCAATTGTCGACCTCGGTCACTAATCAAATGACAGTGACGCATTGAGGACGGAGTTGATAATGAAATGAAAAGAAAGTAAAACTCCACGGAGTCAATTACGCATCGATATACCCGTAATGGATTGCAACCATCAATCTTTCGATGGACCAATCACATTGAAATACGCTGTTTCGTCAGCAATACTCAAAAGACATTGACTGTCACATTATTATTTAGATCCATCAATTACTTTGCTGCTGTTCAATTTGAATCAAAATGAAGTAAAGGCAATTCAAATACCTTTTGTTATGCATTTAATTTCAAATAAAGTAACATTTTATTTCGATAAATTGCAAAAATTACCATTTTTTATATCATGAAGTGGTAAATCTGTGTATACGTTTCATTTTATTTCACGTTTACATATTTTTCGAATATGTATTTAATAATTTGGCAATAGCTAGCTATCAAGTACAATGTAGTAGTAGAAAAGTGACATTATCGTATTAGAAAATATGTATTATACATGTATAATAATTTTATAACGAATAAACAGAATGCGCAGCTATATAATGAACCCTCACACGTCGAAAAATTCGTTCATGGTAAAAAGATTCAGCTGCTTGTGTATAGTAGTCCCACATTGGGTTCCCCTACTTCTACTGTAACGCCTTATTTTTTCGATTATTCCAAAGGTGGCTAGCGAATTTTTTTGAATTTTATATTTTTGCACTCTATAGGTACCAGATCGACACAAATTGCAGAAAAATGTGGAGTGTTCGGACTTTTGATTTAAATCGAATTTTGATCACCGTGACGCACAATATACAAAGTTTTTAAATTCTTCTAATAGGGATAAAAATATTTGATTTTCACACCCTCTTCATAGATCATGGACAATTTTAGAAAAAATTAATATTTCACACAAAAAGAACCTTATGTTTTTTCCTCAAAGATATTTAAGATTAAAAAGTGGGAGTTTTATTCTTCATTAATCGAAATGAGCAAGGAGTGTAACTCTTTTGATAGCAGAAAAAAATATTTGCTGTTTTTTCTTTAACAGCCTTAATAAATAAAAGTAATATCTAATTCCTTATTGGCAAAAATCATCGTTTGAACTTTCAACGGAAGTGAGTAAGCATAATCGGATATACAATTTTTTTTCTAGCCCAAAAAATAATTTCATAAAAACAACCCTTTATGAAAAAGTATGATTTATATTTCTCCTTCCAGAAGAGTAGCAAAGCACCAAAATAGCTAATATATTCTTCGCAAAAAGCAGTCATTGCTTACCTTCAAAAAGCATGAATAAAAATCCCGCTTTTATCCCTGAAATATCGACAAGAAAAAATTCTAATCAAATCAAATGAAATTTTTTTTTTTTCACAAAAATTCAAATTCATTTGTGAGTTTCATTTTTGAAATGCACTGAGCCACAATTTTTTATTTTCATTAGAAGAGTTCGAAATCACCAAAATAGACGATATCCATGAAAATTCCAAAATTTTCACTCATTCACCCTTGGTTAATATTTATCCAAATAACAAAATTTTTGTCCGTAAACTACTATCGGACAACTTTTATTTTTTGAAAATTACGGCCCATTCACAAGATCTGAGAATCGTGAATTTAATTTGATAATGTTAAATGAAAAAAAAATTTTCAAGTAGTAATTATACAAATTTGTTGTTAAAATATTCACTTTGGAATAGGATATTTCGATAAAAAATATTACTTTGACTTTCCCAAAAGGAATTTTCATAAAAAATTATTACTTGACTTGGAACAGAAAGTTTTTGACATTGAACCGAAATTTTTGGCAAATAGTTTCAATTGCGCGTGAAAAAGAAAATTAAAAAAAAATATTATAGAATAATAATTATTTACAAAATTCGCGGTTCCAAGGTAGAATTTTAATTCATGTGACCAAAAATTATATGAAATTCCATCTAAAAATGATAATTACTTTCCAAAATTTCCTATGAAAAATTAGATATTTTTGAAATTTTAGTGAATTGTTCACAAATCCCTTGAAATCTTTCAAAAAAGTTTAAAATCACAATAATATGTTGAACTTTTTTGATTGTCTGGGATTTAAAATTGAGCAGGAGAAAACAGAAAAATGTTCAAGAATTAAAGGTAGTCCATCGGTTAGACACCCTGATTTCTATTTTATTTTACTTTCACTATCTTTCTTAAATAATAATCATTGTGTTATTAAGCGAGTAAATTTAGCTAACAAGAAATACCGAATTTGGTTGAGATTACAAGTGAAACAAAAATATATTTATTTATATTAATAAATATGTAAAATAATAATTAATATTTCCCCAAAAATTATTTAAATATTTCAAACGATTGATTTTTTTTTCAAAATTCCTGACTAGTTAAGAAAATTATTAGGCTAGAATAAAAAAATTAAATTACAGGGTGTCTAAGAAAATAAGCGAAGACGTTTATTTGGACCCTGAGGCACTTCATTTGTGCAATATAGTTCCAAATTAAGTAATTCTTACTAAAAATCTCTTTTATTTACGTTTTTTAAAAAGTGAACCTTCTTTTGGAACGGTAGTGAATTGAAAGAACGACCGAAAAAACGAAAGGACTGTCTCTTTCTTACAAGTACATATACTTTCTATACCTTCTCTCTCTATTCTTGTCCCCCCCTTTCGCGGCGATTAGAAATTATTCTAAAGACTCCTCCATATCCCCACTACTGCCAAGTTAAGAAAAGCCTGTATATGCCCTTTCGCTCACTTTAGCATGCAATCTCCTCAAAACTCATGGTGATTCCTAACTGGTTTTTTTATCCAATAGAACTGTTAGCGATTTTCTTTACATTTTAAATTTTTTCCTCGCATAATAAATATCTTGATATTTACATTATCACACTGAATCAAATTTTTTAAAGAATAATGCTCGGCGAGAAATATTTATCGAAAATATATAATTTAACGTTTTGATAAGTATTTATATATCACGTTGTATAGTTTGTGAATATTGAATACATTTGAGAGACGAAATCAGAAATAACCACAAATAATAGGTTGGGACACGTCGCTGACAGGCACGCAGATGACATATTTGCCGCATTGACAATTATGTATACGTAGTTAATATGAATACTGTGCATTCAAATTTCAATACAAAACAAATTAATTGAAATATGTAATCACTTTATAATCCCATCGCAGTCAATACAATAACAGTTCACAATCTTTTGTTATTCAGGAATATAAACTACTATTTATATTTATATTTATTTTATATTTTTATTTATTATTTTATTTATATTTATATTTATTTATACTATTAATGAATGAAATCACGAAAGAAAGGGTAGACCTAATTATGCAGGTCAGTTAAAAAAATTTTCAATCTTATAACACATAATTATTGCATAATTATCCAAAAACACAGGTAGCTCAAATATTGTGGAGCATTATTTCGTAACTTCGCTAAAATAATTTGAAAAAGCACCGTGAAAAGTGCAGTGTTCTTCCATAATGTCAGTAACAAATATAAATTAAAAAATAATATAGAGGCAAACGCGGAATGAGCATTCAGCAGTTTTCGAGCCTAGCCTCTTCTATTTCGATTTATCCTTTTTATTTTTATGTATTTATATGTAAAATAAAAAAAGAATATTATAATTAGTATTTCGAATTTTAATAAACTTTTTATTGCACGTTTTTTAATCTTTAAAAGAACATAAGTAATCAAATTAATTTCTATTTTGTAGAATATTGTGTGACATGTTTTATTTATAACAATATAATTTAAAATAATGATGTAGCTGATCTTGAACGAAATAAATTAATTAAAATTAAAATTTATATGTCAGCATATGTTTAGATCAATTCATAAAAAAATTAAAAAATTCTGCATTGTCAAATATATTTGGAAAATAAATATATGTATTGCAAATATGAACATTCGCTTACATTCTACAATTATTTTTATACCATACAAATAATTGTAGATGCTCGCTGTGTTGTTTAGCCACGAAACAATGCAATGAAAAAGTGTAAGTCTTAGAATTTACAACAAATAATAATTTTCATGTAATTATTTAAATACAAATACCTATATATGCTCCTGGGCTTCAATTTTTAAAATTCAAAACGTTTTTAATTTGTATGTCATTATTTTTATTATTTTTATTATTATAATAAGTGATACCATAACATAAAGAATTGGTAATAACAATATTTCTATATTGATATTATAATTTCTTTTCAAGTATTACAATATTCAATTCGAAGTGGTATTTGCGAATAATGCCGCTAAACTTATAATTTGGTAATTTGAACTGTTCTAAAGTGATCAAATCAAAGATACCTGGATTAAAAATGTAAATTCACGCTATTATTCCTGATACTTTTTATTGAAGAATTAATAAATTTACAAATGTTCCGGATTATTAATATTGAAGCAATTTTAACATTGAAAGGTTAGGAATTGAACACTGAAACTTTTTTTAGCTTAACACTTTAGAGTTTAGAATTTAAATTATTGTTATTATAAGATTTTCCAAATCAATAATTCTTCTATTTTCATTTATAGATAAAAATTAAAGACTTTTGCTCACAAGTTATTTTCTTTCACGTGGAACAAATTAAATTGTTATATTCAAAGTCACTCTAAAATTTGTCTATTGAGAAATTATTATTTTTTAAATTAAATAATTCTAAATTGAATAGGATATTTACATTTGTATACGGAACTTTACGTGCAGGAACTCAGAACTTTAAAAAAATGTCTAATTTTACGAATAAAAATAATATTGCTAGTCATCTTCTTTCAAAGAATAGACATTATTTTCAATGAAAAATTTTTTTAACTATTTGCATTATATTAATTGATGGCTTCTTTTTTAGGGGAAATATTCCCTACAACTCTACCGTTTTAAGTTTTAAAAGTTAATTTTTCTACCCTCAAATCGGTAAAACAATTTAAAAATAATCATTTTGGAAATAAATAATCAATTCATTTTAAAGATTATTTACTTGTTTAAACATTTTTCAAAACCATTTTTTAAATATTGGCTAGAAGCGATAGTCCAAATCTGAGAATTATCCAAAAAAAATTCAATTTAAAATGCTTCCAATTTGGAATTGTTTAAATCTTCAAAACTGCATTTCGAAATTCTTGAAGAATGTTTGAAGTACAACATTTTAGAAATACGTAATATCAACTGAATGATTTCATAATTGAAAAAGTTAACAATTGAACTTAATATTACAAAAAAGTTGAAATAGAACATATTTTTATAATTGCATTATATCGTGTAATATAATTTATAATCGTGTGACTATTTAAAATTATATTGTACCGAAATATTTTAGTTTCTAAATTTCGTTCCATCTGTAGCCAAATTTGTATTAAAAGCCGTTTGAAAATTTGGTCAGAGAAGTGGAAAACTACAGAAAAACAATTCTCCTGTGTAAGAGCCGGTTACAGACAGACACGTTTGACTCTAGACATTCGATAAAATCGAGCCTACAAGCCATCCTCGGCGTCAAACTTACAGCTAGAAAGGAGTTAAACGCAGTGAAAATATAACAAAGAAAGAAATCCCGAATAGTCACCTCTCCCAGAGCTAACCGCGCTTATCGATGCTTAACATTTGGGTTCTAAACGAGTCGAGTATCACCACACAGCTACTGCGGTCGGTTAAAAAAATGTTCTATTATCTGTTTTTTTTCTCTTTTGCCTCTAATACCTTTTTACCCACGAAATTTCTAGTTTTGCTGCCGCAGTTTCGATGCGCCTTAGATCTATAATGTTTCTCGATGTTCAAAGTTTTCTCTGAAAGTATGGCGCCTAGTAAATCCAAAATGAAGGTTACGTACTCTTCGGGAGTACGGCAGTCAATGAAAAAAGCTTTCAGTCAGTGGAACTCGTTTGTTTCGCCAACTCTCATGAGCTTTTATAGAGTGGAGAAATATATAGAGTGAGAAGCGAGAAATTCCACGGTTGGTTTCGCACCCACAAACGCTCAACCTCTAACCCTCTTTCGCGCTCTCACGAAACATTTGGCGACCTGAAGTATGCATATTAGGCCATAACTATAGACTAAGTCACATTACCTAAAGACTCAGCATAATCAGTCGCTAAACTGCGCAACCCAGTTTTAGTAGAATGTATTTGACTTTGGTTTGCTTTATGTAAAGCATTAATTTATGCCATAATATTTCTCACTTATATAACTTACAATCTTCTAGCATTATCTGTTCAAGAAAATCATTTATTACTGACTTAATGGAGGAATTCTGAAAACACTTTAGTTAATGTCACGGAATTGTTTGAGGCTGAAATATATTGCTTTTCAAGACAAAGTATGATCCAGGAGCATTAAAATTGTCAAAAACCCGTACGGATTAATCTCTATCACGCATATTATGTATGATTATGTCCATTACGTTTTTTGCGCATTATTACGCGCATTACACCATATAACGAATTGTAATGCATTATTGAACAATTATGACGTGCAATATTTACAGCAATAGAATTCACTAAAGCAGTAAAATTGGATAATGTGAGAGGAAGAAACTGTAAAAATTCTATTATTAGGGTTTGGTTTTCGCCGGCAGAAACCCATATAGTTTCGGTTGGATGGCATTCCATCTGTCTCACAGTAGAATGAAATAAAAAAACGAGGTCTAAAATAACTTATGGAATAAAATTCTCGACCGATTTTAAATTTATTTATTTGAAAAATTGGTCAAGCGTTTTTTATATAATTGGTTAATAAATGTATGCAACATATTGGAAGACAAAGTTTCCTCACTGAACATAATTGGCAACATAATTTGAATAAAATTAAGAGAAAACACCATTTCTCTCGGCTTTTAATTTCCCACACTGGGTTTTTGCTTCAATAGTTTCTTTATGAAATTATTAAAAAAATATTGGGTTACAAATATTCAACATGGAACATCACTTAAAAACATGATTTTAACAAAATTAAGAGAAAAGACCATTTCTCTCTGCCTTTGAATGTCCACACTGGGTATTTTTTTATATAATTTGTTTATAAAATAATAAAAAATATGGGATGGCAAATTTTTATTACTAAACATCACTAATGACGTCATTTAAAGAGAATTGAGAAAAGAACGATTTCTTTCTGCCTTCAAAGGCCGCACTCGACATTTGTTTATAAAATTATTTAAAACTTTGGATGACAAATTTTCATGATGGAGTCTCATTTGGTCAATAAAAGGAAGTGATTTAAACGCGAAAATGGTCTTCGAAAACGAAAAATCCATAATGTACACTATTTGTTAATTTAACTTATCAATTACAATTACCTTTACCAGATAATAGTTTTGTTCGCTTTCAAACATCCGCACCCATCCAGTCTAGTGATGCTGAGCACAGAAAAAGAATTCCACAAAAATAAAAAACAGAAGCAAAAAAAACATGAAAAAATCGACAATATAACAAAAATTTTATCTAGTAAATGTATTGCTTTTGAATTTTGTAAAGGTATATTTTGTAAATATGATTTTAACTTCTTTTGTCGTAAAACTAGGAATTTTTGAAAAAAGAGTTGATTCTATGAAAAATTATGACTACTTTCAATAAATAGTTTAGCGAGGACAAGACCCATAGGATATCTTTCTCCGTTTACTATAAACCTAAAAGAAAAATCAAATGTGGCCTTTTTAAAAAAATCCACTTTTTTCACAAATTTACGCCAGTATGGTCATTCTAAATTTAGATTTCCCTGTAAGTTACAGTCAAGAAAATTAAATTTTTTCATTTGTTTTCAAGATACAAGTTAAAAAACATTTCTTTAATTTTTACATAATTTACCTAAATATTCAAGTAGCCCTAAATTTATAAACAAAGTTTTTTGGTAAGAAGCAAAAGATAAGTGTCTCATATTTTACCTAGGAAACCAATATATTTCAGCCCCCAATAATATCGCGATATCCCCAGGGTCAGACTGCCCGATTTCACATGAAATTGATCAACTTAGTTTTCAAATTTACTTCTTCAGTTATATAATAATAATAATAATAATAAGGTTAAGAACGAATAAAGAGTCTTTTTTTATAATTTAGCAAGAATATGTAGTATCAATTGTGCCAGTGGAAGTTATTTCCTGGTATTATAGGTTGAATTTTGTAATTTTATAGGTAAATTAATTTAGTACTAGATGATAATAGCGAACGTTATCAATAAAATAGTGAAACGTTGGTGACGTCAGAAGAGATGGTCTGGGAATATTCAGTATAACAATTTGCTCGGTGTTATCTCCTCGATCATTACGACCCATCACCGACTGAATTACAGGTCACGTGTCTTCATTAGGAGCATGAATTTTCAGTTTATGATGCAGATTATTATTATTAGAATTAAAATGTACGTAAAAATGTAAGCTGATAATAATTAGGAAATAAGGCGAAGAAGGATGATAATTTATTAAATTAATTATTAACCACATCATTCGGAAGGATTTATCTCACAAAAGTTTTAGATCTAAATTCGTTATTTATAGGATATTTTATTTTTTAATGTAAATCATAATTATTACCTAGAAACTATTGAAACTAGTTTCCTAAATTTAGGTACAATTAATATTATGGCTCCCATCCGAGATCTGACGAAGCCAGGTGCTTCTTAACTTCGGTGATCGATAGAAGATCTTTAAAAGAATAGTTCCATTTATCCAATCGGATTTTTTGAAATGTTTGAAATATAAAATCTGCTTTCAAATCAGAATTTCTAATGATATATTTTTTTAATGGTAGAATTTAAATTAAGCATTAAATTAAAGTAGCTTTAAACTTGGTCATGACTAGTATTATGAAATTTTCGTCAACGTTATCCCGCAACTATATGGAAAAGGGGTTAGTCTTACCGAAAAATCCGTAACAGTGACATTTTGTTTAAATTTTGGGTAAATTTCTAAATAGAAAATTTAATAAATTGGAAGATTCCAAACATTGTAGCTCTTTATAATATTTGGGCTTTGATCATTATTATTTTGTGAATTTTAACAAAATAAAAATATTTATGCTGCAGAAATTGAAATAAAAAATATTTAAACCAAAAATTTTTTTAAATGGTAATTTGCTTCTATATTAACTACTGAAATAAAAGAAACTATTCTACATGCTTCAATTTCACCCATCGAACTAAATAGAGAAGTATCCAGCGTGTGGGAGTTAATAATAAAATTTTCCTAATTTTTCTTATCTCCCAACTACTTATATAAAAAAATTTGGAATGGCAAATTTTATATTATACATCAACTATAAACAGCAGAAAATCGAACTGAAATAACAGCTTCCAGTATAGGGTTTTAAATAGCATTTGCCCATTTTTTATATTTTTCAACTTCTGACAAGAAATAACAAAAACTATAGACTAATTCCATTTCAAATCAGGCAAAATTTAAACAAAAATCTAACTCGTGGTGTCACAAAGATTTTTTATTTAAATATGTTAATCTGAAGTGAAAATACAGAGGGAATAATTTACAGTTTTATCACGACTTTTTTTAAATTCTTAAAATCATTGGAGGATTACTTGCTAATTCTCAAAAATGGAAAGACAGATGAATTAAAAAGCAGCATTTTTGAACGAGCGTAGGTATTCGGAATTCTTTGTTTACACCTGACATGAGAATTCTTGCTCTTCTAATTATTATTTTCCTAAAAATTAAAAAATTTTAAAATGCTAAAATGGCAGCTGCCATTTTTAAATAAATAGATGGTAATATGTACTACATATTTGCTGAGCTTATTTCGTAAACATTTATTTTTAAAAATTGTATTTCGGAATTTTTATTGCAAACAACGAGGGTGCCAAATAATGTTCTTATAGAAGTTTATTAAGTTAATTTATACAAAAAATACCCGTTGCTCTTTTATGATATCTTTCATTGCTTAAATAAAAACAAAATTATATCAAAAAATATATATTTCAACCTTCGAAAATATTCTAACCCGCATAAAATAGATAGAACGTCATTTTTATATTAGCAGAAACTGTTTAGGAATATCGGAAAAAGGTGGGCGTTTTCTGAAAATATTTTTTTGCGTTTTTTTTTTTTAATTTAATGGAACAAATAAAGAATATTTCCTGCAAAACTGTAATTTATAATGAAATTCTGCGTTAGAGAATTTCGTCTTCCAATCGCGTACAAAACTACGAATCTTGCCGACGCTTCGTGAACATCGCAGTTAACTTCTTGTTGGCTGATCTGAAACTGAGGGATCAGGTTTTGTTGTTCTTCTGTATACCCTCTACGGTGCCTGTAATCGACCAGAGCGCCCACCGAGGGGACTCAGTGCGAAATCGGATTGTTATTACATCCATTGTCCCTTCATGTTCCTTTATAAGTTGACTCGCCTCTCTTCCGGTTTCTCCAATTTAGTCTCTGCCACAAGAAAAAGGGATTTTATGTACCCCGAATCACTGTGGAGTGCCTTTTTGTCATTAGGGTTATTTGGTAGTTTTCTTATTTTCGCCGGTGGTTTAAATATGGTTTAGATGTTGTGTTTGTTGATAATTTTTCCTTTTTGTTCTGTGACACCTTGGATGTAGGGTACGATGGTGGTCGTTTTACTCTCTCTCTCTCTTTCTGTAGTTAGTTGCGTTGACTCATTTTTAGTGTATTTTCTTTGGCTTTATCAATTTTGTTGTTTGTGTAATATTTCTGTATTAGAATTTGTTTTATGTTTTGTAATTCCTATTGTAAGTTATCTTTATCTATTACAGACAGCTCTGTATACAAGGGAGTTGATGACCGATTGTTTTTTAGATAAGGGGTGGGAGGATGCATGTAAGTATCTGTTAGTATGGGTGGGTTTTCTGTAAACTTCATGTCCTAATCAGTTATCAGTTATTTCGTAAACGAACATGTCCAAAAAAGGCAATTTTCCGTTTGGTTCTATTTCCATGGTGAACTGGATATTAGGATCTAATCGATTGATGAAATCGAAAAACTGATTTAGTTCATATAGTCCATGTCGCCAGATGACAAAAGTGCCATCAACGTAACAGAACCCAAATTCCGGTTTAAGCTTTGATTTTTGTTTCTAGATGTTCCATAAAGATGCTGGCTATTACAGATGAGATTGGGGATCCCATTGCTGCCCCTGAGGTTTGTTCGTAGAATTGGTTATTGAACGAGAAGTAAGTATTATTGAGACAGTGTTCTATCAAAGATATGAGCTCGGAAGGGAAGTTCGTAAAAGATTTAATAATATCAATTGTATCCGAGATTGGTACTTTGGTAAAGAGAAGTACTATGTCGAAACTCACTATGATGTCTTGGGGTTCAATGTGAACTTGTTGTGTCTTTTTGATAAAGTCAAATGAGTTTTTAACAGTGGGATAGAATTTCCTGTAAAATGATTTAGTTATGTAGCGAGGAAGGGTGCTAGGTTGTAGGTTGGTGAGTTTCTTGTGCTGACAATCGGTCTGAGTGGAATGTTATTCTTGTGGATTTTTGTCTTTGTCTGCGGTTAATACTATAATGTGCTTATTCCTATTGAGTTTTTTAATTGCGGTTTTTTTCTTGTTTTGATAAGTTTGAGGAGGGAACTTGAGCTTGGGGTAAAATTTTGGCCATCCTACGTCCCATGTCATTCTCTATTTCGGGTGAAAAGGTATATATTGTGGATTCCAAATTGCTAATGATTTCTTATTTCGGGATTTCGGAATGAGCTACTGCAAAATTATGTCTTTTAGATAAGGCTGAAATCATCTTCACTAAGAGGGATATTCAGGAGATCGATACATCTATTTATTTCTAAAAAAATGATTAAACATGGGTTTTTGAGAAAATTCATTTTCAAGTATTTTAGAAGAACAGCCGCTAGTTTGAGTTTTCGCCAATTGTCGAATTTTTTCATCATAAATTACAAGACGTCGAATAAAACTTAAATTCAGAATATCTATACGCTCGTTTGGAAAATACTGCATTTTGTACAAAATTCTGTTCATTTTCTAGATTTCGCAGATAATCTTTAAATGTCCAATTATTTATACTAAAATAATCTTAAAGGTTTAACTAATCAAATTTTCTTCATCGTTCCTATTTTTTAAATTACATCAAAAATTAAAATTATAATAACTAAAAGAAAATCTACCATCATAAGGGTCTAAATTACCAAGTTTTTTCATTTTTCTTATTTTTCATATTTTTAATTTACATAGGGATCAGATTTTTCCCAAGCTTTTAGTATTTTTCTACACTCTACAGTGATGTTTTATGAGAGAATAAAAAAATTCAGTGATGTAGCTTGAATGTTTTTTTTAATGTCCATTATTTCTCGGACAAAACAAATATCCTTGAAATTTAAATAATCAAACTTTTCTTACTTTTCCTATTTTTTAATTTAAATAGAAGAATAAAATTGTAATAACTGAAGGAAAGTTTTCAGCATAGAAGCCTGGATAACGACATTTTTCTAACATTTCTTATTTTTCTTATTTTTCATACATGGAATTTAACTAGGAAGCATGTTTTCCCCAAGGTTCTTGATACTGTTCTATGCTCTATACTGTTATCTTTATGGGGCGAATGCATTTAACCTTAAGTAGACTGACTACTTAAAAAAAGAGTTTTTCCATATAGCTGCAAATCATTTAAAACAATATGAAGTTTACGATTTTCCTGAAGATTCATAATCAAATTTATTTTCTTAGAAGGCAATAAATAAGTTAAATAACGAATTTTATTGTGATGAATTATAATTTAAGTTTTTCTACGAAACTGTAAGCACGAAAGACTAAGGAAAAATTACGTCTTGTACGATTTTATAAGTAATAATTTCGTGTATAGTTATTATTTTTCTTTTCTGTTCTTTTTGTTACAATTTGCGTCTTTATTATGTTGCATGTAGTTATTTAGATCCGTCACTGATTTGCGCTTATGGGTGAAATCAGATAAAGTAATCTGGTCGCTTTTCGAGAATCGTTAGGTAGTGGCACCAGACTTCTCCTGTTCAAGTAAATATATTCATATTGGTCGAAACTTAGGCCTCTATCGTGATACCAAGGGGCGAGTCGAGTTGATTGATAAGCGGATTGCGTGATACCTGCGAAAAGGTCCTCGGCTCGACCGAGAACAGCAACACACTTGCGAAAGAAAGACGATTACGACGACCACGACAATAAAGACTTTGAAATGCAAATTTTGAAAATTACTCATTAGCCCACTTTCTAGTGGGCAGCATCGCCGGAAGCTGCCCGGCCCGCCTCCCGCGGGTGATTAGGCTCGCGAAAGATAATTAATTTCGACTTCATTCGCACGCTCGAAGAACCCCTTTTTTCCCTCTTTCATTTTTCATTTTTCCTTCTTTTTTCCGTTATTTTCTTCTTTTGTTTTCCTTTCATTAACTCTTCCCGGCTAAAGACAGGGGTCACAGCAAAACAGTTCAGAGTATGATTTCACTCTACTTAAAAGAAATCAGGAAAATTTTTAGCGGGTGCATTTAAATGAGAAATTTAAAATAATCCCGAGTAAAAATAATTCGACTTGGTTAAGTTTTCAATTAACCCCCTTCCCCCAACCAAGACATAGCCAAGATATGCTCAAGGCGTTTTCCGAGTCTCGTTTCTAGCCAAGAGCGAGACTTTATTTTAGGTCTTAAAGCCCGAATCAAGACAAGGGAAAAATTATTCCAAAAGACTCGCGAGTCCCCTAAGGATCATCACTAATCTGATTTAAATTTTACAGAATCTTTATGTAATTTGTCGTTTACGTCTTAACAAGTTTTGTTTGTCTATAATAATTATGTTCTTTGGAAGGTCAAGCTGAAAATGTTTTGCATTTTTTCCTATATCCAACAGTTCGTTGGATACTTGTAGAAAATGACAGTTTTAATCTTTTTATAGAAAATTTTATGTGTTTCTAGTTTTGGAGGATGCAGATCACAATTAAGTTCCAGATAACTGCGTACATTTTCCTCACTAGGCGGCTGCCCCTCACTCAGCCGAATTGCTACCACCGAGCTTGGTCAGCGGGAGTCCTTTGTACCTAATGAGGACTAAAATGCTGAATATAACATTTATTTATTTTGGCCCTTATTCATTTTTAAATATAATATTCGAAACATCTAATTTGTAACGATTCCAAAGATCTGCTCTGTGACTTGAAAAGTTGAAAATTAAAGAATAAATGTTCAAGTTTATGTGAAATTTTATTTTTAAAATTTTCAGTTTATTTCACTAAAAACAACGGCAATATTTTTATTTTATTAGTGCAATCTTTAATTCAATTTGGGAAATTACGGAAGTTAACGTTTGGCCAAATTTTAAAACTTATTAAACAATATCAGAAATTTGGTTTGTTTCTCCAAAAATCACATTGCTTAAAAATTTCCTTTTAATAGTTTGACTTAAAAAGTTCGTTTTTGTTTTATACGAAAAAATTTTCTAATGAAATTTATACGCAATATTTTTCACTATGTTTAAATCTTTCTGCACGGATACTATACTGGATATTCTGCAATTTGCTTATGTAAGCTAATTAAAAATACTATTTTAAAACATGAAAAGCAGAATAAAAAGATTTTCATCAATATATTTTCAGTTACAATTGCAGGAATATTACTCGTATTTAAAAAATTTAAATGAGATTAAAATCGAATTTAAAATCGTATTTAACGTCCAATAATAATTTTAATATTCAGAATTTATGGAAATAATAGCATGAACACAACGACCGAATTTGGACAACCACCATAAAATGTTATATTTATTATTTGAAAACGAAAGAAAATTTTTTCTACAAAATATAAGAAAAAATTCCTTTTATAGACAAAGATAAAACAGAGGAAATCAAAATAAAAATCGAGAATTCGTTGAGAATCGTGGTTTTTTTTTTATATTTCTGCCTGCTGAAATTTGTTCGCCTTGATAAGGGTGCTGTATGAGTGCCGAAACTTTCGTGATTATTTTTTTAAACTGTTTTTTAATTGTGACTTGATAACCATAAAAATAAAAAAGACGAAAGGGATAAAACGGGAGGAAAGGGAATTTAGATTGGTTGCCTTCTCATTTTTCTTTCCTCTTTTTTATTTTTGTCTAAAAAAGGAATTTTTTTCTTTTCTATTTTAGAAAATTTTTCATCTTAATATTTTTTTTTCAAATTGCCTTTGCAACATTTTATGGTCATTGCCAAAAACTGGTCGGTGTACTCTTGGTTTAATAGCAGGAATTCTGCACATTATGTATTAATGCACATTAATGGAAAAATGATGTGAATCTTATTTAGCACAAGTTTCTATTACTCGAAACTGTGGTTTAAAAATCTAATTTTGTTTGGAGAATTTTTTCATGTAAAGTGATTTCTTAAACAATACAAAAATTATTATGTGAGTTAATAAGTCACTAATTACGAAGGACTTTCGCTGACCAGGCTCGGCTGTAGCAGTTCGACTTGTGAGTGAGCGAACCCGCATAATGGGGAACTACGTATACGCAGGTAGCTGGGGCGAAATTGTCTATCACCCGTTGAAAGTGATAAGTTCAGAATTTTCATTTTGCAAATACTTTATTACAAAATCACAACGTTTATCGGTTGAAAAATTGTAATCCTCAGCAGATTCTAAAGATTTGGACCCAATCTATCTACCTGTTTCCTGGAAACGTCAGTCATGCCGGTAGAGTCCATAGTTTATAGAGATCAAAGTATAATGAACAAAAAATTTGCAAACAAAAACTTTAAAAATTTTTACTTTGGCAAAGGTTAAAGCCTGATTCCTAATCCATAAATTTCGGAACCATAAGATCGCAATATAATTTGTTTAAAGAGAAAGTCGTTTTATTTTAGAATCGTCCATAAACGACGTTACCAATTTCAGACCATATTTGCCCAATTTTCCACTTAGTGACAATTCCCCCCCCCCCACGCCAAGTAACTTATCCAACAATTTCAGAAGCTTTGTCTTTAAAATACTTAATTTAGATTTCAATTTTAAATTATTCAATTTGATACAATTTTAATTCGAAATTATACCATTTCAGAATAAGTTTCCAAAGTTTAGAAAATTATATTTATCTGAGAATTAGTGAAATTAAAAAAAATATATATAAAAATAGATAATTTATTTCAAACGATACTGAATCGCATAGTGAATTCACAAGTATGATAAAAATAAAATTGTAGTTTCAAAGGTTTGAATACAGAAGACCCAGAAAGATGATCACTTTTGTCAAATTCTGAACTGAGATATTGAGTTGTAGCCAAAAATAAAACCAGATTCTAATGGACAAGATTTCATTTAAGATATTTCAGTATCTCGCACTCTAGATATTCATGCACGTAAATCAAGTAGTAATTGCTTTACTAGATGGATTTATTTTGCTGTTTTATTTAAAAGTTATGTCTCCTTGATAATAAATTGTGTTAATAAATTATAATATTTTTTTGACAATTAACAACAATCGAACCTACTTCCATCTCCTTTCAAATATGGATTTTTGATTGACTATGATTATACTTCCTGGTACCCAACATCCAGTTAGAGTAGAAACATGTCACTTAAATGGTGAAATCTTGTAGGCTAATTTTCTAATTTCCACGACCTCCCTTCCAATTCGTCTGCTAATATCCAATTAAGTTATCCTCCCGTCACGAAGTTGTAATTCTGTCGTTAACAACTAATTACCCATCGGTCCCGATTTCCATCTCCACACTTCATTGGGGGTAATATCTCTCCATACACGGTGAGCCTCAACCAAATTTAACCGAAAGATGCTTGAAATAAGATAATATTTGTTAGATACTGTCTTATATTGCCATAAATGTACTTTTTAATTAAAGCAATATTTCATTTTTTAAATCAAGCCAGTATAATTTATTTCCAACTTCAGATAAACCGGTATACAAAAAATGTTTCAACAACTTTTGCTGTGATAAAAGGCCTTTTTTCGAATGATGATACCAATACCTCTGTAGATTATACAGTTTTTATTTTAGAACCTTTTTTCATAATAACTCCTTGCTTACCTTTTAAGCAAGATTAAGCCTATTATATTTCAAAACCAGAAATTAAAAATAAGAATAATAATGTTTTTTTTAAAGGGCTCCCAAAATTTGTTTAACGCCTATACAAAATATCAAAACATTATCCGAAGAGAAAATTCTGCAAAAAATGTAACGCAAAATCACTTAAATTCGAGCTCAAATGATATATATAAATATAATATCTTAAGCTCCAAGACAGATTTGTTATTTTACAAAACAGGAAAATTCCGTAATTCTGAAATTTCCAAGTATAAATAAATTTAAATTGAAAATCATGAAAAATGTTTCCAGTCATTTTAAGAAGGTTCGTTTATCATATTAAAATCATTCAAAATCTTGTATACATTTTTATTTTGAAATCTTTGAAAATCTGTCTTTTATTTTTAATTGCTTGACATTTTTTTCAATTAAATTAATTTTTATAATTTTTCGAAACATTTAAAGATAATTTAATATAATTCTAATTTTTCTTTAATTGTTTGAAAAATGCTGTAAATTTGAAAAAATGGCTATTTTTCAACAATGTTGAGAAAAATGTTCTATCTCCTTGAAATCATACATGATTCTTAACAAGCGTTTAATTTTGATTCGACTTCTGTGCAATTCTATGAAAAATTAAAAAAATGCCTTGGACACCTCCAGTTTTTTTATTTTGGAAATTTTTTGAAATCTTTTTAAATATTCTCTTACAATTATTATTTTTAAATCGAATCTTATTAAAAATTTTGCCTTGAATCTCCGATTTATTTTATACCATTCAGACCTCTTAAAAGCTTTATAATTTAATTTTAAATCTTCGAAATTATAAAATTTATTAAAAATATTTATAAATCTTTTTAAATTGATCTATTGATTTTTAAATGTTGCTTTAACTTCTTGATGTCTTTTTTAGTGAATCTAATTTATTTTAAATCTTGCAAATTTTAGAAAAAATTTATTTATTTTCAAACTTTCCAAAATTCGTTTGAAATTTTTAAAACTTCACTTGAACAATGTAAAAAATTGACATTATGTTTCACATTACATTTTTAATATTAAAAAAAAATTATACTTTCGAAATTTTCAGAAACCATTTTTAATGTTTTGAAACCTTTTCTAAAATAAAAAAACTAATACAATCCGAAATCATTCAAGATTGTAACTTTCATTTTTTTAAACAAAAATCATTTGATGAAAATCACTTGTTTAAAAAAGGGTATCATAACTTAAATTCTAATAATTTTCTATTAAAAATAATAATAATTTCTTATCAAAAACACATTAACATAATACAAAATTGTTCAGAATTGTAAATCGTCTTTAAAACCGAATGATTTTTGTTTAAAATAACCTATTTTAACCGACTTCTTTAAATAGACTCACCTGGCTGAGTATACTGAATAATTCAAGTGAAATTTTAATTGGCAAAATATAATTATTTTCTGGTATTACTTAAGCATCAATTTAACGGAAGTTAATGATGCCTTGCAATTATCAGACTTTCCTGATTAAAAAAGAATAGAATGATATTTTTTACATTATATTTTTATTATATCCCACTAATTAAATTAATATAAAACTCAATTTATGGAGAATCTATATATCATGGTTTAAATTTCTGTCATTAAAATTAAGACTTAATATTATAATTTATTATTTCATAATAGAAAACGAAGATTATTAAAAATAGATTTAGCTTTTCAGTAAAGGAAAAGAATTAAGGTTTACTTTTCATTCCGAAAATATGATTATTTTCTAATATGTTTGTTAATCATTAACGTAACAAAAATGAAAAAAGTCTGCAATTATCCGATTTTCACTTCCTTCTTCCTGTCGAATCTCCTCAGCCGGATTCGAAAAAAATAGCACAATCTTTTTTAAATTATACTTTCATTTTATTATATTAGTTCAATTAAAATGAAACTCGACTTATCGAGAATTCTTCTAGCGTATAATTGATATTCAAGCATTTTTCAAGTTTTATTTTTAGTTCTTTCATCAAGTTAAATATCCGATTTTCAATTTTATTTGAGCAAACTGTGAAATTTCATATTAAAAGATATGAATCTTTCCTGATATTCCTTTAGCATCAATTTAACGAAAATTAACGAAGCCGTGAAATGGTTAGATTTTGATTTTCCTCTTCATGTCGACCCTCCTCAGCCTGATATGAGAATAATAGTCCAGTCTTTCTTTAATTAAAATTTTATTTGATATCATTAGTTCAATTCAAATGAAACTCGATTAATCAATAAACTTGTCATTTACAATTTACATTCAAGCATTTTTGTAATCCTTGTCAATTATCTACAGCAATAATTTTGCGACAATGAAAATTAAAAATCGTGCATTGTAGAATATTTGAATATTTTCCCTTTTATTTGAGAAATTAGAGCATTTTAGAATATTCCAAAATGTTATAAAGGTTCAAAAGACACTAATTTATAAAGTTTCTGAAATTTTTCAAAATTATTCCGGAAATTTGGCAATTTCTAGGATTTTCCAGAATCCTCTCAGTACTTTCGACTTAAAAAAAAAATAAAATAGTTGAATTTCCAACATCATAATTAAATATCAAAGGAGGTTGCTCAGAGTAAAAGCGTGAAGATTGTGCGTAATGTTTATGTCATGGTATCAGTAGACTAAGATGCGTTTGCGTTCTCATTTTCTATATCTCTTACACTTTCGCTTTCGTTCGCTCGCTCATTTGTTTGCTAATAAGTCCTAAATTGGGGTCCATATCATGTCATGTGCAGCAAGTCTTTCTGCGGCAAGTCCCACCTGCGGAATGTCACATCTGAGGCATGTCACATCTGCGGCTTGTCACACCTGCGGAATATCTCATCTGCTGTACTTCACAACTGTGGCACATCACAGCTGCGGCATGTCACATCTACGGCATGTAACATCCACGACATACCTCGTCTGCGGCATGTCACAACTGAGGCATCTCTACCCAGCGGCTTCTCTCCCTCGCGGCATTTCTCACTGTGAAATTTACATTTTTGCGGAATCTCTCACCAGTAAATATTCTCCCAGTGACATCTCTTCCTTCCAAAAAATGTTTAATGTCCAATTAAAAATGACTGAACTACGGCAAGCCTCCCGGGACTAATTGTCACATTTGCGGCATCTCCTATCAGCGAAAAGTCTCCTCAGTGGCACCTCTCATTCGAGGAAAAATGTTCAATTCCACATTAAAGTGGCAAAAGTGTGGCAAGTCTCTCGCGACTGATTGTCACACCTGCGGCATCTCTCGTCCGCGGCAAGACTCCTCAGCGGCATTTCCCATTCGAGAAAAATTTTGCAATTGACATCAAACTGGCAAAAGTGCGGCAAGTCTCCCCAGCGGCATCACTTCCCCAAGAAATATTTTTAAGCACTTCCAAAGATGACGTAACTGCGGAAAGCCTCCCCAGCGGCATGTTTTTCCCTAAAAGACTTGTTAAGTACTTCCGAAGGTGGAACAACTGCAGGAATCTCCCCTGCGGAATCTCTCCGCCCAGAAAATTTTCTAAGAACTTTGAAAAATGGCAAAAGTGCGGCAAGTCTCCCCAGCGGCATCTCTCTCCAAACAAATTTTATAAGTAGTTTCAAAGATAGAAAAAGTGCGGCAAGTCTCCCCAGCGGCATCTCTGCCTAAAGAAAATTTTGTAAGAACTTTTAAAAACGGCAAAAGTGCGGCAAGTCTCCCCAGCGGCATCTCTCTCTCAAGAAAATTGGTTAAGTACTTCCAAAGATGGCAAAACAGCAGCAAGTCTTACCACCGGCATCTGTCCCCCAACAAATTTTCTAAGTAGTTTTAAAGATGACAAAAATGCGGCAAGTCTCTCCAGCGGCATCTCCCTCCAAAGAAAAATTAGTAAGAAATTCTAAAGTAGCCATCTGTGAAACTACTTAGAAAATTTGTTGGGGGAGAGATGCCGCGGGGGACACTTGCTGCAGTTGTTCAACCTTTCGAAATACTTAACAAATTTTTTCGGGAGAGAGATGCCACTGGGGAGGCTAGCCGCAGTTATATCATCTTTGGAAGTGCTTACAAATAATTATTGGAGGAAAGATGCCGCTCGGTAGACTTTTCGCTGATGAGAGATGCCACGAATGTAACAATTAATCCTGGGAGACTTGCCGCAATTTTGGCAGTTTGATGTGGATTGTAAAATTTTTCCCGAATGGGAAATGACGTTGGGGAGTCTTGCCGCGGGCGAGAGATGCCGCAGGTGTGACAATCAATTGTGAGAGACTTGCCACACTTTTGCCTCTTTGATGTGGACTGGAACATTTTTCCACGGATGAGAGATGCCACTGGGGAGAATTTTCTCCGGTAGGAAATGCCGCAGATGTGACAATTAGTCCCGGGAGTCTTGCCGAAGTTCAGCCATTTTTAATTGGACATTAAACATTTTTTGGAAGGGAGAGATGCAACTGGGAGCATATTTACTGGTGAGAGATGCCGTAAAAATGTCAATTGCACAGTGAAAAATGCCGCGAGGAAAAGAAGCCGCAAGGTAGAGATGCCGCAGTTGTGACACGCCACAGATGAGACATGCCGTAGATGTGACATGCCGCAAGGGTGTTTTTCAGGCTATTAACGGATGAAAGCTTGTATATTCCGGGTACAATCGTTGCAACTCCCTTGTAAGGTCTCTATACCTCTCTTTCTTTTCATTCTCATTGACAATGATGTTTTTGTCAGGTAGTGCCGAAAATTCCATAACGCACATGGTTCGCTTCTCGAATTCGAGGAGAGACTTGCCTGGCCTTTTGTGTGCAACAAAAACAATTGTCGAGAATATAAAGTTCCACTATATGCGGTACTTCCCATTCTCGACAATTGACTCGATTTCCCTAGGAGCGTTTACAGGATTGATATTAAGGTTAATTCCGTAAGAGTGACAGAGATGGTAATAGAGCACTCTTAGTACGGCTTGTGCCTTTGGATGTAGGGCGTTCCCGCGTGAGTTGGACAACTAGATAGTATGTAGGTTAAATGCTCGAAGTGTGCATGGCACGCCCTGCAGCTATCATCAGGAATATCTTGGCTCAAAATGTGGCGACGGTATGTTAAGGTAGAAATGACACCGTCTTGGCATGCCATAATGAAACCCTTCGTACCAGACTTCAATCCGGGCGAATTGAGGAAAGCAAACGTTAGCTCACACGACATTTACTGATCCTCCACATTTCTGTGGAAGACACCGTGCATCCTCTTATCGAGAAGCTGCTCACGAAAGTTTTTCTAAAGTGCTTTCTTAATCCGGGCTTTCAGGAGTGAGTACTCGAGATAAATAAGATTTGATGCATTTTGCTCACCCCTAAAACTGAAGTTAAGTCCAAGTGTTTCAGCAGCCTTCTCCGCTGCTATACACAGAAACGCTCCTTTGCCCACTTCTTCGTTATTCCAGACCATTTTAAGTAGAGGGTCTCTTCCATTTGCGACTCTATGTGCTGTATCCAGGATAACCCTGTTGTGAAGACATTCAAGACTCAGTATTCCGTACGGTCGCGGAACGGAAGACTTAAGATGCATGCTTTTGTTCATGTGCATAACCTTCCTAATCCCGATATCAAGGGATCTGAGCTCGTTCTTCGTCCATGGAACTACTACAAATGAATAGCGTACTATCGGGTCACATCCTGAATGCGGCTCTGTGGCACGCACAGGTATGTATAAGTCTCTCCAGCTCAAAGGTGTCTCTTTGTAGTTGCTCTTTGTTTTAAGCATAGATTGTAAGATCGTCTATGTAAAATACATGAGTGGCCTGTACTTTCGATCTGCAGGTTTGCCGCACAAGTACCCGTCGGAATGGCAAAGTGCTAGAGATATTGGCAATAATGTGAGGCAAAAGAGGAGTGTGCTCATGGTGTCGCCCTGAAACACACCTCTCTGAAAGGTGACCTTGTTAGTTGTCACACAATTTTTTCCAGATAAGATAGTAAATCTGGTTTTCCAAAGCGGCATCAATCTCTATGCACCTCACGATTTTCGGATGAACCTTTAAGTTTTCCAAAAGACAGATGATGAGTTTATGGGAGGTCAAATCGAAAGCTTTCCGATAATCAATCCAGGCTATTGATAGGTCACGCTAGAAGAATGCTGCATCTTTGCAGACACACCTATCGATGAGCAATTTCTCGCGACATTCCGCTACGCCTTTCTTTGAGCCTGGTTGTTCATACATTTCTTGCCATACAGGTTTAATTCCACGAACAATCCCAACATTTAGGATAGCTGTGAATATCTTATACAGTGTGTTCACACAAGTGATTGGCCTGTAATTCTTCGGGTCAGCTAAGTTGCCTATTTTCGGCAGGAGTATTGTGCGTCCTTCCACGAACAACTCCGGAATCGGCTCTTCCGACTTTAAATATGTCCAGTCTATGCTGCACTTCGTAGACTTTTCTCAAAAATACTTCGACCTCCTTTGGTTTGGGCGAGTGGTCGACAGTAACTGGAGGGTCTTGGAAGAGTCGAGTTGGGTCAGAGAGAAACTGTTGATTTTCTCTGACCCACCTGTCCATCCGCTCTAGACTTCGCTTAGCGTCAGATAGTATCCGTATTCTCTCAACAAGATGCTGCCTGATGGTCAGCAGTTTTGACTGGTTAAGTGTGTGATAACAGGTCCGGAGTTTACGCGCGAACTTTCGAACCTTGGCGGTAAAATTCCTGCCCAGCCTATCTTTATGGCTTGGTGCATTCGTCTTTTGGTCTTATGATCAACCGTTGGTTTTATTTTATGCTTCGCATCGGCCAAAGCTATCGCTGCATTATACACACAATAATTGATAGCCCAGGGGTCGGATTCTTCGGAAAAATGTCCACGAAGCTCGACATCCATTTCAGTCAAATCTTTAGGCTAGAGAGAAACCTTGGTGTTGATGTTTCTCCGGGTCATAAAGCATCCCTCTTCCTCTATTGGATTCCTGCCCGCGGTTGGTGTTAGTTGTGATTCATTCGCTCCGTCCACCCAAAGGTCGCGAGATCCTGCCGATCCATCGCATTGAATCCATTTTCATTGGCTCCCCTAGCTCCAGAGTGGTCGGCATTGTTGGCCGACCCATTGTCGGGAGCCCTGCGCGTTCTGTTGTTTTGAACTGCACTTACTACAACTATGTTTGTTGCTGTCATTGTTGTTCCCACGAGAAGTTAGGGAAAGGGGTTCGTCCATCCTTGTAGAGCCTCGCATGCAAGGATAAGGCTGCGTACTCTGAGAGGTCGCACAGTGGGGAAAAAGCATCTTTTTTGGACAAAAATCGACCGACAGTGCAATTCTTAACAGATTTTGACTTTTTTCAGAAATGACCGTAAGGCTTACAGTTATAACAAGTAATTGCGGATATTTTTATTCGACTTAACGTAAATTTTTTATTTAACAACAAAGTTACAACTTTTTGTTGCTAAACTTTTCCGTGATACCATTTTTTCTAAGATTAAAAAAGGTCATAAATCAATTAAATAAGTAACTAAAAATAATTTCCAGTGGGTTAGAGTAACTACAAAAATGGTGAATAATGTTATAAACAAATTAATTCACAAAAGTCATTTTTTCGTGATTCGCAATGATTAGCTAATTTTAACCCATG
>NC_046660.1:72369465-72375393 GCF_010883055.1 Belonocnema kinseyi | reverse complement strand
GAGGTTTCATCTTCCTGGATTCTACTTTTCTATAACTGCTTATCGAAGGGTCCGAATGGAGCAGATCGTGATGAAGAACATCTAGGTTCGTCATTTGTCTGTCAGACATTCTGCTGTTATTAGCTCTAACTTTTCTAAAGATCTTATTGTTTCCCTCTTGGGACTCTTCTGAATACCAACCAATTGGTAGCTTAAAAGATTGAATTATATCACTTCCGTGAATAAGCAGCTTATGTATTGATGATGGCATTTTATACTAAGGATAAAGATTTATGCAAAGGCCAGCGTTTTCCAAACAGTAAGTTTTCAATTTCGCACAATTAACTATCCTTTCGCACGTTATAACTTGTAATATATCGTAGAATCTGGTGATCAGATCTTGATCCAAACCGGTTATTTCAGCAAACGATTTAGCTTTTCCCAAAAAGGAATGGGCAACATTTCCGGTATTTGTTGTTCCATAACCCTGCTTCACTACATAAACTTTTAAACCCAGCTTGGATCTTAACTGCATCTGAATATGTTCCTTTCTTGATTTTTTCATTTATTTTTCTTCCTTTTTTCTTGCGGAAAACTTTTTAAAATCCATATTTTAGGAAACATGTAACAAATAGTCCAGACCACGAATCCAGGCATGCAACGTCGAGAGACCAAATTTATAATACGCCTCAATGCATGGAATTCTAGCTACATATGATAAGTTGTTAACATGTTTTGATCCAACTCCACAAATATTGCAGCGAGAAGATGCTTTCTGTCCAGTTAGAATATTACATACCTTTCCATCAATCATCGTACACTTAAAGTCAAAGCTGATATCAAAACTCATTCCATTTAAACCAATGGAATAGGTACGAACTTTTTCCAGCAGCTTTATGTGATAGTTGTACTCTTTCTTTACAAGAGAATCAGTTTCTTCAAGGAAATTAAATATAATTGTCCTACAGAAACTGACAGATGAAGGTGTTTTGTTCGTCCAAATAATATCATCATCTGCTTTTAATTGAAGAGGGACGAAGGAAATGTTGATCTTTTCTTCACTCTCAGAATCACTGTTATAAGATTCATCGTTTGCATCCACATCATCACTCTTCTTTGACCACTTTTGCCGTATCATGTGATGCGTAGAAGCACCGTCCATACCCCACTTTCCAAAGAGCACTAGTTTTTTACCAAAAAGATTAGCGAGATCATCTTTTTTCATTTGCAACAAGATTCGCTTAACTGTATGACCCAGTAAACTTATAAAATTGACACTTGCTCCTAAATTAGATGTCTCTGTATGCTCACCGTTTCCTGAATAATAAGCTTTTTTCGCTTCAGAGATCTTTAAATACGGCGGATATGAATCATTGCCAGTTATTTCTTCATTGTACTTTGTTAGCTTTTCGTATTTCCTTCTCGACAGACCTAAATCCACGTACATCGCTAAGATTCTTTGCAATTTAGTCTCGTCATCAACTTCCTTACGAAACTGTGTCCCATATTCGCTATCGGACTCATTTTTGATAAATGAAAGTGCCTTCGATAATTCTTCCTTGCTATAATTAGAAGCAAGTTCTTGGGCGCGCCTTTTCTTCGTCTTTTCGGATCCATCTTCAAATGATAATCGTCGGCTTCCTCTCTTTAGATTATTAGTTAAATCTTTTGTTTGGATAGGTGGGCAAGGAAAAGGTACCTTGAACTCTGCTTCTAAGAATGCAGCATGATTTTGAACAAACAATGCTTTTTTCCTACAGACACTTTTACATTTTCTATTATACAAAGGCATAAAAGACTCAATAAATTTGTTTCTTATAACCATTAACTGCCTTTCATCAAGAGAAGACGTAGCAATAATATTATCCAAAATCAAATCTACTTTGTTACATTTAATTGTGGATCGCTATTCCCAATGATCTCACATAAGTGCTGGTTTTTTATTTTGTATTGCATGTTAAAAAATAATTCGAAGGTTTCCCTCAATATTTCCGTAGAAACACGCAGTCTATTTGTGAACGTCTTCCATGAAGCAAAATAAAATAAATGCAGAAAAACAAATCAACAACGACTTGAAGTTGCTCTTGCTACATTCAATTTGTTTATCAAAATTGTTTAAATAATTGGCAATTATTATCTATTCCTAACTTATTGTAAGCGCACATCATTATCTGTGATACTTTATACAAAAGCTATGGGTTAAAATTAGATAATCATTGCGAATCACGAAAAACTGACTTTTGTGAATTAATTTGTTTATACCATTATTAACCATTTTTGTAGTGACTCTAACCCACTGGAAATTATTTTTAGTTACTCATTTAATTGATTTATGACATTTTTTAATGAATTTGACAACAAAAAGTTGTAACTTTGTTGTTCAATAAAAAATTGACGTTAAATCGAATTAAAATATCCGCAGTTACTTGTTTTAACTGAAAGCCTTGCGGTCATTTCTAAAAAAAACATCAAAATCCGTTAAGAATTGCACTGTTGGTCAATTTTTGTCCAAAAAGGTTGCTTTTTTCCCACTGTGGGTCGCCCGGTATCCCAGAGTCATCGTTCTAGACACCTCACCCAGGTACCATTCAGCTTTCGGCACGGTTTTCACACCACCGCTTCGAAGTTTATTCCTGGCCAATTGTTCAGGGTTGGTCCGGAAGAAATAAACTCTCAAGTGGAGGTGTGAAAATCGTGCCGAAAGCTGAATGGCACCTGGGTGAGGTGTCTAGAACGGTGACTCTGGGATACCGGGCGATCTTTCAGAGTACGCAGCCTTATCCTTGCATGCGGGGCTCTACAAGGACGGACGAACCCCTTTCCCTAGCTTCTCGTGGGAACAACGATGACAACACCAAACATAGTTGTAGTAAGTGCGGTTTAAAACAACAGAACGCGCAGGGCTCCCGACAATGGGTCGGCCAACAATGCCGACCAATCTAGAGCTGGGGGAGCCAATGAAAATGGATTCAATCCATTTGGATTGAAAGTGGAGTGGCCCCTGAACGGGCTTACATGGCACGGCTGCATGCTCTGTGGTGCGAGAAACACCCGGAGCTATCGCACTTTTCGCAGCAACGTCTGCGAAACCATGCTGAACTATTCCGTAAAAGGGGCTATGTAAGCGGAACGCCTACTCTACCACAGCTAGAACAAGCCGGCAACAAAGAAAGAGAGGCGACACTAAGACCACCCGCGGGCAGACATCCAATAGATGAAGGGCGATGCTTTACGACCCGGAGAAACATCAACAACAAGGTTTCTCTCAAGCCTAAAGATCTGGCTAACATGAATGACGAGCTTCGTGGACGAGCTTCCGGAGAATCCGACCTCTGGGCTATCAATTATTGTGTGCATAATGCAGCGAGAGCTTTGGCCGATGCGGACCGTAAAACAAAACCAACGTTTGATCATAGGACCAAAAGACGAATGCATCAACTTGCCATAAAAATAGGCTGGGCAAGACAGTACGCGTCCAACATTCAGTGTGTGATTGACTACATCACATCTAGCAGGAATTTTACCGCCAAGGTTCGAAAGTTCGCGCGCGAACTCCGGACCCGTTATCACACACTTCACAAGTCAAAGCTGTTGACCATCAGGCAGCATATTGTTGAGAGAATACGGATACCATCTGACGCTAAGAGAACTCTAGAGTGGAGGGAGAGATGGGTCAGAGAAAATCCACAGTTTCTCTCTGACCCATCTCGACTCTTCCAAGGCCCTCTAGTTACTGTCGAGCACCCACCCAAACGAGAGGAGGTCGAAGTATTTTGGAGAGAAGTCTACGAAGTGCAGCATAGAATGGACGAAGACTCAGAAAATATAAATAGCTTCAAGGAGTTATACGATGTCCTTATAACACCTGATGAAGAATGCTTACCCATCACTACCGAGGAGGTGAAAAAAGTATTAAGAGGGATGAAGAACTTTTCCGCACCGGGACCAGATTGTATCAAAACCTTCTGGTGGAAGAAGTTTTCTTCAACCCATCAGCATTTGGTCCGTATTTTCACCTCATATTTAAAGTCGGAAGAACCGATTCCGGAGTGGTTGGTGAAAGGGCGCACAATACTCCTGCTGCAAATAGGCAACTTAGCAGACCCTAAGAATAACAGGCCAATCACTTGTCTGAACACACTTGATAAGATATTCACAGCTATCCGAAATGATAGGATTGTTCGGGCAATTGGACCTCTTTGGCAAGAAATGTATGAACAACGAGGGACAAGGAAAAGCGTAGCGGGATATCGGGAGAACCTGCTCATCGATAGATGTGTCTGCAAAGATGCAGCATTCTACCAGCGTGACCTATCGATAGCCTGGATTGATTATCGGAAAGATTTCGATTCGACCTCCCGTAGACTTATCATATGTCTTTTGGAAATCTTAAAGGTTCATTCGCAAATAGTTAGGTGCATAGAGAGATTCATGCCGCTTTGGAAAACCAGAGTTAATATCTCATCTGGAAAAAATCGTGTGACAACTAACAAGGTCACCTTTCAGAGAGGTGTCTTTCAGGGCGACAACATGAGCCGACTCCTCTTTAGCCTTACATTATTTATGGGTATTAAATGAAGGATATTAAAGGATACTCCCATTAAAGGATACTCTCCGAAATAGATACAAACGTCTCATCCGGCGGATTTGGTCTTCCGAACTGGCGGCGAGGAACAAAGTATCTGCAACGAACATGCTTGCCGTCCCGGTAGTACGCTATTCATTTGGAGTAGTTCCATGGACGAAGAACGAGCTCAGATCCCTTGATATCGGGACAAGGAAGGTTATGCACATGATCAAAAGCATGCATCTTAAGTCTTCCGTTCCGCGACTGTACATGTCTTGCCGTCAAGGTGTTCGCGGAATATTGAGTCTTGAATGTCTTTACAACACGATTATTCTGGGTACAGCACATAAAATTGCAAATGGAAGAAACCCTCTTCTTAAAATGGTCAGGAATCACGAAGAAGTGGGCAAAGGAGGGTTTTTTCACATAGCAGCGGAGGAGGCTGCTGAAACACTCGGACTTAACTTCAGTATTAGGGATAAGCAAAATGCATCAGATCTTATCTATCTGGAGTACTCACTCCTGAAACCCCGGATTAAGAAAGCATAAGAGAAAAACTTTCGTGAACAGCTCCTCGATAAGAGGATGCACGGTATCTTCCACAGAAATGTGAAGGATCATTCAGTGTCCTGTGAGTTAACATTTGCTTTCCTTAAATCGCGCGGAATGAAGTCTGTTACGGAGGGTTTCATTTTTGCATGCCAAGACGGTGTCATTTCTACCTTAACATACCGCCGCCACATTTTGAGCCAAGACATTCCTGATGATAGCTGCAGGGCGTGCCATGCACACTTCGAGCATTTAACCTACATACTATCTAGTTGTCCAACTCACGCGGGAACGACCTACATTCAAAGACACAATGCGGTACCAAGAGTGCTTTATTACCATCTTTGTCACTCTTACGGCATTAACCTTAATATCGTTCCTCTAAATGCTCCTAGGGAAATCGAGTCAATTGTCGAGAATGGGAAGTGATTCATTTTATATTCTCGAAAACTGTTTCTGTTGCAAACTCGAGGCCTGACATAGTTTTTCTTGACTTCGAGAAGCGAACCATGTTCATTATCGAATTTTCGGCACCAGCTGACAAAAACATCATAGTCAAGGAGAGTGAAAAGAAAGACAGGTGTCGAGACCTTATAAGGGAGTTGCAACAATTGTACCCGGAATATTCGGTTAAACTAATCGTCCTTATCATCGGCGCTCTTGGTGGTGTCATACTTTCACTTGCTAATGGCCTAAAAAGCATCCCTGCGTGTCAACAATATGCTAATACACTTGCGGGAAAATTGCAGGAGGCGGTAGTCCTTGGGTCGCAATTTTCCAGTTTAGCACCTACTCCCGGCGAAATTCTGCGGCTGTCATTATGACAAATTTTT
>NC_046660.1:72362100-72369365 GCF_010883055.1 Belonocnema kinseyi | reverse complement strand
AAAGGATATTTATGTTTTTTATATTGGTGAATTTACAACTAAAATGTGGTTTTTGTTTCCAGAGATAAAGTATTTATTTATTGTCCATAACAAAAATTAATAAAATACAAAAATAAGAAAAGGTTATTATTTTTACCGGTTTTATTTACCCATTTCATAATACGGACTTTTTTTTATCTGTACGAAATCACTTCGGCTATTACTTTGGAAAGGATAACAATTTCGAGTAATGTAAGAATTTTCAATATTTGATTTAATATTTATTTTAAAAAATCAAATATATCTAGCCTGTCAACAACATCTGTCTCATAATACGGCCGGTTACCTCAATGTTACGGAATTCTTTGGGGCTTAAATATACTTTTTCCCAGGAAAAATGTGAGACACATTTTTTTACAGAGAAATATGTTCGTCAACCAAGGGCCACTTTTATATTCAGATGAATTAGGGCAAGATTGAAGAAAAGTTTTTTTTTAAGTTGTATCTAGGAAAAAAATTGACCTAATTTAATTTCCTTTGCGGCAGCTTGTATTGCAATATACATTATTTTAAATTCCTCAAAGCAACTTAAATTTTGTTTAAATTACCAAAATCAAGTAAACTTTAGGAGCAAAGTATATCAAAGGAATTTTCTCAACAAGGACACCATTGATTGTGTTCTTTATTTCATTTTTTTCACATTAACAGTAATGTGAGGGAAAATATTCTGTAATATTAACTAGATATAAATTTATTATTTTATGGCCTCAAATAAATTTGTCAAAGAAATAATTATTTTTTTAAACATTCAGTTTTATGTTTTAAATAATATTTATGTTTAAAGAAATTATTTGCATAAAAATTAAAAACGCAAATATTGAAAAATACCGGAAATATAATTATCAAACATGAAAATGACCAAAATCCTAAATTATGAAGAGAAATAAATAAATCTACCGAAAACATTTAGTAACGAAATTAAAACATTCTGAAATCAAAAGTTAACAAAACTAGAAAAATTAAGAGATTCAAAGTTTCAGAAACGTTGCAACACGATTTTTCAAAATTTCCGTAATTTTTAAGTCATAAAATTATTGCGTTTTTGAAATCAGTAAATTCCCAATATTTGTAATAACCAAAATTTTAAATTCCCATCAACTATATACTTTATAGATATTTATTTAAATGAGCTCTTTAACTTTTTAAACTTTGCATGTATATCCGTGATTAAAAATTACTTTAACCGACAAAAATTTGAAGTATAATTTTTTTCGGGAATTTGAAACTTCACTAATTTGGAATAACAGTAATTATTTAATTTCGAGAATTTCTCAATTTCGGAATTTGTAAATTCTGGTTTAAAAAAATGTTCTATTATGTAATTTCTAAAATATAATAATGTCATCAGTTTTTATAGTTTCGTTAACTTGCAATTTTGTGACATTTCAATTTTGTTAATAAATATATTCGTAGTTTACTTTTTTTTAATTTAAAAGTTCCGAAGTTTTCATTTTTCGCAAACTTTATGTTTCAGTAATTAAATCTAAGTTAATTTAAGAAGATTTTAGGAAAATTCAGTTACAAATTTCATAAGCTTCAGTTGCAATCGCGAAGTTTTCTGATACATTATATCTAAAAAATGAACATTGGTTCTTATTTTAAAGTAAATTTACAACAATTACATTACACTTTTGTAATTCTATAAAAAATTTCGGGAAATTTGGAAATATGAGTTCTTTTCCATTTGAAAAAAAATTGATAATTTACTATTTATGACTCTTCTGTTTTTTTCTTAGTTCTTTTCATGTACACTGTTTATGTTACTGAGTAAAACAGAAAGTACAATTAATCAAATAAGAACAGCAAAAATCATAATCTCATTCATTTCTTAATTTGAAAAATATGAGATCTGGTGCTTTTAAACTTTTTAACTGTATATTTTATAAATATACACATATAATATTAATTGCATTAAGACATAAAACTAAGAATTAAAAAGAAATTGTTATTTTGAAAAAGTAATCTTATTTCGAATTCACAGTTTAGCGAAGACGGAACTTACAGGATACATTCCTCATATTACTATAAATTTTTAAAAAATCATAGCAATCCTTTTTGAAAATATTCACTTCTGAGTTTTTTCGAAAAATTGACGCTTTTTTATCTTAAGTTTCTCTGAGGAGTTTCAACGAGAGTAGGTTTCTTATATAAGTTACTTCAAGAAAATTAAATTTATCAACTCGCTTTTGAAATAGAACTTTTTAAAAAATCGGAAATTTGCTAATAAATCACCTAAATATTCAAGAAACTGTAAATTCATAAATGAGATACGTGTCTTATATTTTACCTAAAAATAGTTGAGCAAGGGCAAGACGTGCAGGATATATCCCTTATGATACTATAAACCTAAAAAACAGAATTAACCTAAAATTAATTAACTAAATTAATTAAAATTAATTAATTAATTAACCTAAAAAACAGTAATTTTTAACAATTTATACAACTTTTTCAAGAAAATTATGGTTAATTTTTTCATCATTCACCTGCAAGTGGCCCTAAGTTAGTAAAAAAATGTATGGCAAAAAACATTCAAGACTTTTAACATATTTAGCCTTCGAAAACAAATGATTTCGGCATCACACAATTCCGTGACATCGCCAGAGTCGGCTACCCGATTTCATACGATACCGGTCATTAGTCAAATCATGCATTGCAAAAAATCTGAGTAATTACTTATTTTCATATCTGGAAGAGAAACAGTTCCTCATAAGAAAAACTCGTTTGTTGTATGAAAAATGAAAGATAAATATTTTACCTAATTTTTCTTTTTGAAAACTGTTCTTAACAGGAAGAACTGAAAAAAATGGAAACAATTTTTTAGTAATAAATGAGGCTTAACATTTGCGAGTAATAATGCTTCCTGTAAATCCTTGTAAGTCACTTTGATATCTGAATAATTTACCAATGAATTTTATCGTAAAAAATATTTTGCTCTGATTGCAGTTTAACATAAATAAAGTTTTTGGAATACAACTTAGAATTTAATAACTCTGTTGTAACTGGAAAATAAACCTCTCATTGTGTTGGTAACGATTGCGATAAAAGTTAAAGTTCTTTCAAGCAGTTGTTTTGTTGAAGGAAGGATTCGATTGACTGAGAATCGTAGAAGACGAGGAAGATGAAGTACCTCGTAAAACAATGTTGGAACGCCTTGTTGGATGGAAGGAAGTTTGATTATGATGGCCTTGTGAAAATATAAAAATTTTCCTCGACTTCCATTGATTTTTGTCTTTATTGTATGTTATGCAATTATTATAAAATGCATTGATAAATTAGGAGACGTGGATAATTAAAAATATTATCATAGTAAGAAAATATTAATTTAACTACACTGAACTCCCTATATAAGAAGTCTTGACTGACCACCGCCTTCCTTTCTGCCTTGCGGCTCCTCTCATCACAAAATTGCAAACGGTATCTTATTCTGATTTATTAGAAATAAGGCTATTTAGATTTTTTGCTTTCAATAATTTTATTTTGTAAATCACAACTCAATTTAGCAAAAAATTGTTCAGAATTATAAATCCTCATCTAAAGCTCGTGTTTTTCATTTGTTTTTCACGTTCAAAAATGTTGACGTACCCTAAAAATCTATATCGATATTCTTTGTGAAAAATTGTACAAAAAATGTCTTTTTAATCTAATTATTTTTTATTAAAAATGACAATTTTCGACGGAAAACGCTTACATAGTCCAAGATTATCAGAAGATTGTACATCTTCATGAAATTATAATCACTTTTATTTAAAATACCAACTTTTCATGTAAAACAACAACGCAACCTACAATTAATGAAGAATTATTTATCCTCTTTAAAATCTAATGATCTTTCAACAAATGTTAATTTCCGAAAAAAAACAACGCAATCCTAAACTGTTCAAGCTTCTAATTATTATTATCTTAAAGTAAAACAAGTTCTTACGAAATTGCTAATATTATGTGAAATATAATAATTGTTAATATAAAATATAATTTCTGACGAAAACTACTTACATAATATAATAATATTTTTCAATTCAAACTTCTATTGCCGATAAAAAGCTTAACGCACTTTGAAATTGTCTAACGATGATAATATTGATTTATTATTGATGATAATATTATCTCATGATTTTTATTTGAAATAACCATATGCCTGTTAAAAAAGTTAATGGAACCTTAAACTGTACAAAAAACTGTCAATATTCTTTAAAATGTAATACTTTTTAAATTAAAATTTTTATTTCTGGAAAAAAACCACTAACAAAATGTCAAATTGTTTTACAGAATACATAAATTTTCAACTACGGAAAGTCAAAATTTAAACAGAAATGGAATATAGTTACATTTTCAGTTAATAAAGTTATTTTGTAAAAAAAAAGAAAACGAATTTTTAGCGTTTCCATCAAGTTGTTGAATTTTCAAGTAAAAAGATAAATTATCACAAAAAAATTCAAAAATTCAATAATAAAAAAAATTCTGCCAAAAAGTTAATTTTTAACAAATTAGTTAAATTTGCAACATAAGCGATTAATTTTCAATTAAAATGATAAATTTTCAAATGAAATAGTTGAATTTTAAACGAAGAAAATTGATAGCTTACCAATAAACACAAATTTTCTAAAAAATAGATGAATCTCCAACCAAAAAAAAAGCAATCAATTTCCAAACAAAACTGCAATAGTTAAATTTTCAAAAAAAAAAAAAAATTTTAACAAAATAAAAGAAAACATTTTTAACCAAAGTGATGAAGTTTCAACTGTAGTGAAGAATTTTCAACAAAATAGTCGAATCCTAAAAAACAGCTTAAGATTTAACTGAGCAGTTGAGTTTTGAAGCTCCAAAGAGATTTTTCAGTCAAGTAAGAAAAAAAATTCCAAGCGAATTGTTAAATTTTTCGGTCGAAAAAAGACATTTTCAATCAAAAAATACGAATTATGAATAAAAAAGTTTATTTTTTACCAAATAGTTGAATTTTCTAGCAAGATAGTTAAATTTTTAACACAAAAAAAATAAGAATTTGTCAACTGAAAAGACGACTTTTTAACCAAATTGTTGAGTATTTCACAAAATGATTAAATTTTAAGTCAGAGAATAGACTTTTTTACAAAAAATCATGCTAATTTTAACAAAATATATGGTAGTAAACTAATCAAATCATAAAAATTAACTTTCAACTAAAATGAATTGGATTTTCTTATTAGAATCTATTAATTCAGTTCCCATTTAAGATCAAACACATAGAAAAGGGAAAGGAAAGAAAGAAAGCTGGAAATTCTGCTAAAAAATAAAATTAATCTTTAATGGATTTTTCTTAATCTGTTTCATTTTTGTTGTTTTTTCTTATTATAAGTATTTATATAATTCTGAATTTTCTCTTGTCACAAACAATTTAAATAAATAAATAAAATATGTTGGTATATTAAATTCAGTAACACGTGTAGTGTCTAAACTATTAATAACCAAGTTGAATTAATTATTTTACATAAATTAGTATTATAAATGAATGATTGTCAAGTTTTGAATAATTATTAACAATCGAGTGTTCTTACCTACATTAAAAGTGTTTAATAAATCTATAATTACGAGATTAGATAGTGCGCATCCGTGTAGCATTAATAACTAATCGAAAAATTATATTATTGATAATAGATTTTATGCTTTCACGATGATTAATTTTGATAAATAGAGATATTTCGCGTTTCACTCGTGTAAAACACTACGAATTGTTTGCCGACGTTTCGTGCCGATATCAGCCCTGAAGATGTGAACTGCAATGTTCAGGAAACGTCGGCAAATAATTCGTAGTTTTTTACAAGAGTGAAACCCGAAATATCTCTTTTTATCAAGTATGTTATTATTAATCATCAGCTATTGAATTCTAGCTACAGAAATTAATAGAATTTAACTAAGAATCAGGTATATTTCACTTATTAAAATTTAAAGAGAGAACATTAGATATCGATTGTAGGAGAGAGGAAGTTTGCATTAAAATTCACATTTCTCTGAATCCAACCACAGAAAGCGTGTAAAATCGCTTGCGGAAAAGATGATTCTCGGTGTTCCACTTGTTTTCAGTAGAGCTGATTCCTACAAAATTTCCAAACTATTTCGCTTTAACGTACGAGAGTTCCTCGCACCAAAACCTCGCATAGTTGGCGTACTTTGGATGATCGCAGGTTCATTTGTCAAACTTAGTAAATTATATGATACTCAAAAGCTGAGTCGCATATTTTCCTCCCTCATTTCGTCCAACCGCGGATTTAATTATCTTCTTTTATGTACTTCCATTCATCTTTCAACAATACTTTATTTTATTTTTCAACTTTTTTCCCGTGAGAATTCAAAATCTATTCAGGATTTCGTAGAAACGGGTTGAAAAAGTAATCAGTCAGGTGTTCCTCCGACCATTCGTTCACAAATGAGTAGAGGAAAAGTACGGGAAGTAAGGCTAGAAAAATTAGGGAAGTTGTTAAACAACGGGAAATGAGTGAAGGAAAAGTAGGAAAATACGGGTAAGGTAAAGTAAGGGAAGTTGGCAAATGCGAGGAAATTATTGGAGGGAAGTAAAGGAAATGAACGGAAATAAGAGTAGGGATATTAGGGAAAATTATTGAAAATGTATTTGGAGAAATGTGGGGAAATGGTGGAAGGGGGATTAGGGGAAGTGAAAAAAGGTGAAGTAGGGAGAAATGATGGGCGGGGAAGTAGGGGAGGGAACGTAGGAAAAGTAAAGGGAAATGAGGACCAGTGAAGTAGGTGAAGCAATTTAATAAAGGGAAATTGAGAGAGAAGAAGTAGAGGAAGTGAGGGTAAATTACTGGCGAGGTGCAGGAGGCGAGTAAGAAAATGAAGGGAAATCGGGAACGGGGCAGTAGAGGAAATAAGGGGAAATGAAGACTGAGGAATTAGTGGAAAGTAAGTGTCAACTGAGGAAGCAAAGAAAAGGACAAGAAGTAGTGGATTGTAGTTGAGGAAGGCGGATAGGAGCGTTTGGCGAGGGGAGAGAAGATAGTGGAATGTAGGAGGAATGTAGGGGAATATGGGAGATGAAATATGGAAAATATGATAAAATATGGTAGATTAGGGGCTATCCATGTAGTGCGATAACAAATTGCAAAGAAGCCCTTTTTTCCTTTTTATCAAAATTTTGTTTTCCTGTTTTAAAGAAAATTCCCATTTTTCTCGTTTTTTTCCTTCTTGGTTCTTTATTCATAATGTATTCCCTAAAGGTTTGCATGACTTCC
>NC_046660.1:72304224-72362000 GCF_010883055.1 Belonocnema kinseyi | reverse complement strand
CAACAGTTTATAAGTTTTATAAGCACAACAGTTTTCCTGACCTTTCCTGGAACATCTTAATGGAAGGTTCGAAAAATTTGGAAAAATGTTCCAGGAAGGTAACCGGAAGTAAATAAATGTCCTTGTATCCAGGAAGATTCGGGGAATATTTAATAAGGGATTAAATCAATTAAATTAATCAACTTAATTGAATTAATATGAACCGAAAATTTGTACTAACATTCTCCGAACCTTACTAGTGTGCATCCTTGGATACATGGACATATAACTACTTCCGGAAACCTTCCGGGAACATTTTTCGGAATTCTCCGAAAATTCTATTGGAAGTCTCCAGGAATGTATAGGGAAATTTTGGTGTTATCTCGAATAATGTTATACCTATTATTCTTATTTATACAAATATTAATAATATTATATATTATTATTTATATTATTTTCTTCAAATTGACGTTTTTAGTACAGTTTTTTTCTCTTCTTTCGTTACTTCCTAGTAATTGCCATGATACTTATTTACTTTTTTTTCCTGAAATCAATATTTTATAAAATTATTATTTCAGAATTTCAGAAAATTATTTTGACTAGTAATCAGTGAAGTTTAACATCAGAATTAATTAATTACCCTGGTTGGCGAAATAACATCATTACTTTATAATTAACACAAGTTTTATTTTATTTTATTAAAGCATGATCGTAAATATTCTGATTTTATAGTTTAGTCTACATCTAGTGCAAATTTCATTACTAAATTACCTCATAACCTGTTTTGTTATAAATTTATCGGTGCAGTAAAATACTTGTTTTATTGTAAGTATCCATTAATGTTCAAATTCACACTTTCTAGCAATAGAAACGGATTGGATTCAATCTGAAATTGCTGTCTCATTAATCGGTACATACAGTGGAAACAAGCCCGTGGATTATGAAATACGCGGTCCGTCGTTCCATATCTAATGTAAGGACATAGAAACAGTCGATATTGGTACTGCGAAACACAATTATTATTAAAAATATCACAACGAAATTGGCAAACCAAAAATTACAATGTAAACTAAAAGTCAACAGCTTTTAGAATAAACAATCTTACTTGTTTCATGTAATTATGTTAAATTATCAGAATGTTTGAAGAATAAAAACCGAGTACATTTGCTTTTAAAGGTCACATGTAAAAATACCTGAATATTTTTGTTTAAACATAAAAGCTTCAGCACTGAAAAAAATGGTTACTTGCGACAAGAAGCTCCTTACTAGTAGAGTTGGTATAAGCTACGACAACTACTTCGATGGTAACAGTAACTAACCAGTTTTCTACGGTAACAAGTCGCCGTTAGTCTTTGTATGAATGTTATATTAGTGAGGATAGTAATTGTAGTTACAACAAATAAATTAGTTACATTTACTAGCAATTTATTTTCCAAGAAATAAAAGTAGTAAAGGTTAAAAGTTTCGTCCCTTAGAGATATTGGCAGAACTAAATTCTGAGCAGTGCTGCCAACAATACGCATGGATGATCGCCATTTTAATCTGAACCTTTACGTATGATGTGTAAACACGTGGAAAATATTGAAGAGTATCGTATAGATCCATAGGGCGTCATCAACGGCCTACGCTTAGGGCACCTTTTCACGGAGACCTGTTTTGAAATAATCGTGGAACTAATATTTTTCATAGGATTTAATTCTAGTTACTTTGTTGGTTTATGGAAAGTTTGACTGATTGATAACCTATAGATGCGAACTCGATGTGTCAAATAAATTCAACGAATACTTCAAAACAGGCCTCCGTGAAAAGGTACCTTAATTTGTATATATAAATCATTGTGACAATTCAACTTGTCAGCGGGATGAATATAATTATATGAATAGTGAGAAAATATAAGATTGAATAGTAATATTGTATAAGATTATATGATAGTAAGGATTACTACTTCAAGTAGCAAGATAAACTAATTTATTTCTAAAATAATTAATTTAATAGTAAGACTTAATAACTAAAGTAGTAACGCTTACTACTTAAAGTAGTAAACACAACTACCTGAAAGTAGTACCTACCATCGAAAGTTGTAGCGAGAACAAATAAAGTAGTAAGGACAACTACGGCCAATCTTGCGAATAAAAGTAGTAGCCTCAACCACTTTAATAGCAGCGGCATATATTACAAACTAAAATAGTTGGGCCTATTACTTTGTTAGTTGTCCCAACCAGCTATTTTTTCAGTGAGGGTTAAATTTATTTATGTGAGTTTACAAATGTAGATGGTCATTGACGATTTGATTGGCAAATCAATTACTAAGTATCAAAAGATAGTTTACATCTAAGAAACTTAAAAATTGTTTTGTAAGATGAACTCTCTTCTATACCACCCCGGACGTAGAGTGTCAGAGGTTTTTTTTAGTGGAATAGTCCTATTGAGGAAACCACTTGAAAAAAATTGTATAATGCTCTACCTCTAGGGTGGCGTGGAAAAGAGTTGATTTGACATGACAAGTCTCAAGTTTCTACGAAGTAGACTATCTCCTGATACTAAGTACTTTATCATTAAATCAATTATTCAAAGATTTAATTAGTTTTTTCATCACTTGCATTATAACGAAATTCATTCGTTTAAATATTCTTTTATTATCAACAATTACAAATAATATTGTATGCTCCGTGATGATTAGTTTATCAATTTTGGCATTCTTAACGTAAAATGATGGAACGTTATAAAACTAATCCCTTTAATGAATTTTTTTATAAATATTAAATAAAAAATATAAAAACAGTTAATTTGTAATTTTTCAAATTCAATTTCAAAAACAGATATTCTGGAATTCATTTGAACAAAGTAAATACATAAAATATGTACACAATTGATAGCGTGAAGCGTATTATTTAAACAGTTGTTGAACAACTGATTGTTTTTTAACAAAAAAGGAGCGAAAACGTACTGTAATAAACTACAAATGCATATATGTCAACAAAATTCTGAAATGCGGTCGCAGTACATTTTTTAGTACACAGAGCTTCCCGAATGGAAAGGGTCGAAGTTTTATGGCCATAACTTATAAAAAAATACATAGTTAGACCGTTTATAGATAGAAATGAATGTTTTTCTTTTCAATCTTTTTTTAAATTATATAAGTGGTGATTTTTATTCATGCAGACTTGTCTTTCGATATTATTTCTTTATTTTATAAACAAATTTGATTAAAAAAATGCATAGTTCAGCAATCTATGGGCAGAGCGTCGATAATTGTTTTTTATGGTTAACTCCTTGAAATTACACAAGTGGTGGAAATAGTGGAGAAATCTTCACCACTGAAAATTATTACTTATATCATTTTCAGTCGATCATAAACAAAAACGATTACTTTCTGTCAATAAACGGACAAACTATGCATTAGTTAATGAAATTTGCTTATAAACTAAATAAATAATGTCGAATAATGATTATTTATAACTAAACACCATCAATTACATAATATGAAGGCCAAAAAGAATGAAAAACTATTACTTTCTGCGCATAAACTTCCCAGCTATGCATTTGTTGATCGAATTTGTTTATAAAATAAACAAATAAGACCCAATGACAAGTCTGCATCACTAAAAATCACAAGGAATATGATTTAGAAACAATTATAAAGAAAAACGGTAAGCTTTTGCCTATAAATGGTCAAACTATGTATTTTTAAAATAAAATTTGCTTATAAAATAAACAAATAATATCGATGGACAATTCTTTGTCACTAAACATCACTACTGATGTAATTTAAAGACGATTAGAGAGAAAAATGATGACTTTATCTCTTTAAATGACCCAACTTTACATTTATTTATGAATTTTGTTTAAAATATAAAAAAATTATATCGATTGACCAATCTTTATTACGAATTATTACGACCAATATAAGTTAACGGTGTTCAGAAAAGAAAATGATCAGTTTTAGTCAATAATTGCCTAAACTATGCATTTGTTTATAAAATAAACAAATTTTACCTGACAACAATTTTTTAATATCAGATATGATTGTGTCGATAAAATCAAGCAATTTTAACTTACAAATATACTTTGCAAACAAAATTTCCATGATATTGATATTTTCTTAAGATAACTTGTTTGTAACATTTAAATTCGATATCCTGTTAATTATTTGTATCCTCTAGATACTTCAGCATTTATTTTTATTAAGAATGAGATTCAAATAAGTTATTTACTTAGAGGTAAAAAATAATAATTAAAAAATGTATAATTTTTAATACTTTTTTATTTATATAACAAATAGAAAATGATAAAAATTAAAAAAATTTAATCCATAGACGGTCTTTTGCAATTATTTCTGGTCACTTCCAAACAAATTTTGAAAATCGGTTAAGAATTGTAGGTGATTTTGAACAGTAGCTTCCCGATTCAGCCCACTGTGCGGCGCTAGTTGAAAGAATAAACAAAAAATGCCAAAGTTTCCAAATTAAATAAAAATATTTGAAGATAGGTTTATGTGAAAATGTGTAACAGGGGACGAAATTGCTTTTTATTAATTAAGTTTTGCCTGGATCGTTTCGAAATGAAGTCTTATAACTTTGTAAACGAAATTACGAAAGACAGTGAAGTTTCACCTACTCTTGTTAAAATGAGTCAAGATGCTTAACAGAGTAAATAGAGGAGTTTCTAATGAAGTTCTGAGCTGACTCATTGACTTTTCTTGAGAATGCTCACTTTCTCGAATTTCGAGACTATTTGAAATCCCATGGCACTATTCCGAGATAATGATGGTATAGTTGTTCAGGCTCATTTCAAAGAACTTTCGGCATTATCGAATATTGAGTCGATAAAGGTTCGCAGTTTCCGGTTTAGGCGTATAAATTTTCGAACTCTTTACTAGTATCCAGTTGGAGGTTGATCGGGGTGGCATAAAATCCCAAACGGAAATCGCATTCGCCCGCAACCACCGGAAAGAGGCCTTGATTAACGAGCGTGTTATTGGTTCCTTGGTTATTTGTAACGAAGGTGTATTGCAAAGCCAATCGTGCCATTTTTTAACCTCTTGCTTCTGGGTAATTTTTTTTTAAATGTCTATAAATATTTTAATTTGTTGAAAATTAATTCCGAGAAACACTCGTTCCTATAGGTACTTTGAAATACGAACCTCATGACCTTATTAGCAGTGGCGTGGCTTGGAATATTTAAGATAATCTAAAATTTTATTTGTAATGAAAAAGCGACTATCAAAAATTTGTAAATTTAATAACCTGTCAGTCTTAAATACGCTTTTATATATTTTTATAGCGTAATAAAAACTTCTTTAATTAAAATATTTTAAGAAATATGTAGAGCAGACTACTCTACAATAAATAGTAAATTTTTGTATACTTTTATACTAATACTACGAAATCTTGAAATTATAGCAGCCTTTTTAAATTTTTTAATTAATATCAAGCCTAATAATTTAAGAGGAAAAATTTTTGCCGCCACAATAAATCTGTCATTTACAATTTTTAAATTTTGACATTAAATTCAAAGTCAGCGAACCTCACAACCACTATAGACGGATTTTCATACAAATATGAAGAATATTTTTATCCAACATATTGGATTCTCCATTTAGAATTTTTTAATTTTTTATATCAAATTCAATATCACGGAACCAAAAATCAATCAAAATATAATCATTATGAATCTGACGAAATCTTAAATTTATGACGGACATATTGGATCCCACATGTTAATTGTTGATTTTCAACATTAAATTTGAAGTCAGCGACCAGAAAAACCTCCGTATATTAAGTTTCATATAAATAAGTGAAAATATAAATTTTAGCCGCCATATTGGATACTCTTTTACAAATTTTCAAACTTTAAGTAATGAAACTTTAACATAAAATTCGAATTTGAAGACCTCAAAAATTGCTGATACCAAGTTTGAAGAAAATACATACAAAATTGTGGCCGCCATTTTAAATCCTTTATTCTTACTGTTTAAATTTTGACATAAAATTTGGAATAAAACACTGCAAGAACCCCCTTATACTATATTTCTTACCAAAATGGAACAATTTGGAAACGTTCGCTGACATATTTTGTCCTTTATTTTTAATTTTTTAATTTTGATATCAAATTCGAAATCAAGAACCTCAAAAATACCCGTATACCACGTTTCATTCACATATGTTAACATTTTGAAATTGTTTTCACATTGTGAATCTACATGATGACCACCATATTAGATCTTAAGTTTTTAGTTTTGAAATCATGATATTAAATCTTTGATCAGTGACTCCAAAAACTCCCGTATACTAAGTTTTATACAAATCTGAGGAAATATGAAAAACAGTGACCGCCATATTGGATCCGCTATTGGGAATTTAGAAAGTTTTGTATAAAATTCGATGTTAACAAGCCCAAAAAATTCTTATACTAAGTATTATATGAAAATGTAAAATTTTTGAAATTTTGGCCGACATATTGGATTCTTTGATTGTAGTTTTGAAATTTTGATAGCAAATTCGAAATCAGATACCTCAAAAAACCCCTTATTATCTTTTAATTTATATATTAAAATTTTTTAAACTTTTCGTCACCATTTTGAATCCTACATTTTTAACTTTCAAATTTTGATATTAAATTTAAAATCAGCGACACCAAAAACTCCCTTATACTAAGTTCTATACAAATTTGGTGAAATATATTAAAAATAATGACCGCCATATTGGATCTGCTATTCAAAATTTTGAAAATTTAACATTAAATTCACAAGCTGTTCAAACGGAATTTCCTATTCCACGTTTCATTCAAATATTAAAAAATTTTGAAATGTTGGCTGTTATATTGGATCCTAAAGTCTTTACATTTATTTTTGACAATTTGACTTTAAGTTCGAAATCATAGACCCAAAAATCCCCTTTTACTGAATTTCATACAAATTTGATAAATTCTTGAGTTTTTTCCACATTCAGAGGTTTCCTGGCCCACTGTGAAGTATTGACAAAAAAAGTTCTGAAGCTTCGCATATCTGAGCGATATTATGTGATATGTGCAGATATTATTTCTAGATAACTGCATGCTCGTAGTTGTTATCGCTGATTATAATAAACAGCTGCTATCGTAATGCGCTTATTTCATTGAAGCGGCTATAATTAACTAACCCTCTAAATCTCAATTATTGATAGAAGACCGAGTTTAATTTTAATTCGAGTTTAGTATATTTGATACTATATCTTTTTTTTTTACAAATGAAGTTTGAGATTTAAAAAAAAATTGTTAACTAAGTTAAATCTAAACGATTAAGTCCAAGTTAGTGTTCCAGTGTTGTCTCAATTGATTAGCAGAGTTTCAGTATGTCATATTTATAAAAATGTTTTAATAGTACACGGAGAGAAATTTCAAGATATTAATTCACGGAAGCGCGTGATTTTAGAGTTACAATTTTTAGGTGATTTCAAGTATCGGACTCTGATCTAAAAGCATAGAATTCGACACCTGAGAGCAAAGGGGCGTGGCATGTTGTCTAAAACTTCGAAATCCATGCTTTAAAAGTAAGTGTTCCGAGATCTTAGTTCTCGCACCAAAGCGTAATAGAATCAAGGATTGTGCCGTGAATTAATTTCCAGAAATTGCTCTCCGTGTAGAGAAGCGGGAAAATAAATCAAGTTTATTAAAAATCCAGATAAGCACAGTTTTTATACATTCAGGACCCACAAAATCCATCTCTCATAGTTACACATAATTAGGAAAGATACACTTTGCACACTATATTTCTATTTAAAAACATTGCACTTTTCCAAAATGATACAAGTCTTCCTCATAATTAAAAAAAAAGCTTCCCTCGAAAAACGACAAAAACGTCCAGAGTCCTCTTTTTGTCAGTTTATCATCATTCATTAAAAAAAAAGTTCAAATCGACCTACTTTTGAACAGGAAAGTGATTTTAAATGTCAAATTTTAATTCCTCGTACTGTCTTTTAATAAAGTTTTGTTTCGTTTAACCCATTTTATTTTCTCGAGGAGCAAAAATTACGAAAATGACTTCAATTTAAATCGGAAAGTAAATTAAAAATTAACAATGATTAAGAGTGGTTCGGAAAAAAGACGATTTTTTTTTAATCCAAGATTTAAAAAAATATATAGTTTTGATCCATTTTCCAAAGCAAAAAAAGTTTAGTTTTAAGGCCTCAAACATTAAACTATCGTACAAATGCCCAATCAACATTATAATTACAAATTGAAATTATAAAATTATGAACATAATAAAAATGGTTAATAAGTCCAATCTTTGGGTACAAACAAATAATTTGTGTGCCTGTATTATTGAGCGTTTAAATAAATAGTTCGGAACGAAACATTTTTTTAGGCTTTAATTAAAAAATTGTAGTTTAAATTCAATTGGATAGGCTGTATAAAATTGTTGATAATTTATTTGAGTCTTTATACATATATTTATAAATAATTAAGATTCCTGGCATCCCATTTTTTAAATGTTGATTTAAATAATTGTGCAATTTCGTACGATTAGCAATGTACTTACTAATCGTGACTATATGCAAATATGAATAACATTTATATTTTTTACTGTTTCAGGTGAGTACCTTGATACGGAGATGTCGGCTTCAAATATATATGCATATGCGTCGTTAATTTCAGTTGTAAGTAACGATTCTCATCTGTTTGAAAAAGTGCGGAAAACAACTCGGAATGTTTTCCTGGATTAAAAAAGCTACAAAAATTAATTAAAAGGCATATTAAAAATATAATTAAACGAATTAAAACTAAATATAATAATAATTAATTTGGTTGAAGAATCATCTTTTTATTTGAAAATTGAACTATTTCTTTGCATTTTTATTGTTGAAAATTAACTTTTTGGGTTTGAAATTTAACCATCTGGTTGAAAATCTATCTTTTCAGTTAAAAATTGCATTAATTTTGCTGAAAATTATTATTTTTTTGGTGTACAAATTAATGTTCCTGATAAATAATTCATTTTTTGGATAATAATGCAACTATTTACTTGAACGTTAAACCCTTTTGTTGAAAATTAATTTCATTTGATGATGGTTCATGATTTCAATTGAAAATGTATGCCTTTGTTTGAAAATTAATCTATTTTCTCGAAAATTTGTATTTTTTGGATAAACTAAACTGTTTTTTGCTTAAATGGAAATCATTTTTCGTAAAAATATAGGCTACTACATTCTTCATCAAGAGTTCATCTTTTTTATTTTAAAATTCATATAGTTGGTTAAAAGTTGAACCACATTCATAAAAATCGATTTTTCGTTGAAGATTCATCTTTCTTGGTAGGAAATTTAATTATTTTGTTGAAAATTTGATTTTTGTGATTGTAAATTTGAGTTTTTTTGTTTTGAGAATTTATTTTGGTAATTGGAAATACATCTATTCCGTTTTTGGTTTAAAATTAATATTTTTAATCGATAATTGATATTTTCCGTTTGAAAAGTCATATATGTTATTGAAAATTCTTGTTTTTCGGCGAATTTAAAGGTTTTTATTTCAAATAATAATATTTTTTGGTAAAAACTGCAACTAATTGTTTAAAAATTTCTTGTATGTTTTTTATATTAAAAATAATTAAAAAGACATCCACCATTATCCTAAATTAGTTTGGGATATTTTAAATGATTTTTTTTTATTTTCCAGGATTTACTAAAAATATGAGAAAAAATTAGAATCATTTAACAAAATGCTTTGAATTTTTAAAACAGTTCCAAAAATAATTGAAATTTCAGAACATTCCAAAGAATTAAAAAAAATGTATACTTTTTAAGATTGTGAAAAAATTTTTTAAAGTATTTTAAGCTTTTGAAAGGTTTCAAAATGATACCAATTTTTCCTTAATATTTCTGGACATTTTTAAAATTATTTTGTATTTTAATAATATTTGTAAGAGAATATTTAAAATAGATTCCAATATAATTTTTGATTTATGATTAACAATTGAACAATTATTAAATTGTAAGGACGTAAAATTAAAATAATTTTACTGATCACTTAAAAAGTGTACCGTTAAAAAATTTAATATCTCAATTTTTAATGTTTCTCATTCAAAATTGCTCAAAAACATATAATTTCGAAAATCTATAAATTTGTTGATTCCTTCTTCCATTTATATAATTGAAAGTAATAGCGTGGATTTATTTATATATTTTAAATCTTTGAATTGTACATTTTATGAAAGTTTAATAATGATTTATTGAGTGTTTAATGAAAAAAATGTTCGGGTTTAATTTTGAAAGCTTAAAATTGAAAAGAGTTACACTACAAGTATTTTAATTTGCAGCTCATTTTTTATAATGTCAAATCAAAAAATGTTAGCTTCAAGAGTTCGAAACTTTTGCTGTAACCCTGGAAAAAGCAAGAAATAAATGGAAATTTTTTCTTCGATAAAAACGGTCACCCTTAAAAAATAATATATTAGTAACTATTTCATTTTAATAAACATTTATAATTGAGGATTCACATATTCAAATCATTTCTAATGTTGACAAAAATTTTATAAAAATAACAATTCTTTATAATTTAGAACAATCATTAACTTTTATATTTTAACTATAATTAAATAAAAACACCAAGTAAATTATTATAGAAAATATATTTTAAATCTGAGATTGTTGATTCAAATATTTAATTTTAACACCATTCAGCTGCTAGTTTCTGTAACGCTTTTAGAATAATTAATTACTGTTACGCTTACCATTACTAAAAACATATTTCGGATCAAAATTTAGAAAAAGCTTCCAGTTAAAAAAAAATATTTTGTGCTTTTCTCCCATGCATTGAAATACAAATGTTAACCGTCCTGATCAGAGCGCCAACTGCCGAATTACTTGACTAGCCCTGATCTACTAAGAAAGTCTACTACCGCATACACATACCTGTTTGATGCATAAGGATGCTTTAAGGATGTAAACTACATAGAATCAATGTCAAAAGTTGCCAATCTTTGATATTATTTATAAAATCGAAAAAAATAGATTTATTATTAATTTCTGTAAATCTTGATGGAGGATTCTAAAAAAACTTCAGAAGAAAATAATTTAGATTAAAAGTTTTTATTTAACAATATTTATTTACAGGTTTAGTTTTTTTTTCCTATTTTGGGAAGAGTTACACTTATAATTTAATCCTAATGATCAAGGCCTCATAATTTTTGAAAGGATTATCCAAATTTCTATTTGTGTGGATTTAATTAGAAGCATTAATTTATCAATTATGCAGTTATTATTTATTATTATTAATAATAGTTCAAATTTTAATTAACACCACCCAAAGAGAGTGATAGAGAATCCTTCAAATAATAAAATGAGGTCTTAGTCGTTAGGATTAAATACGAATTGTAACCTTTCTCTAGAGAGAAAGCAAAAATAAAAACTCTAAATAACTACTGTTAAATAAACAATTTTAACCTAAATTATTTTCTAAAGTACACTTAGAAGCTTACGTCAAGATTTCCAGAAATCAATGACAGATTTATTTTAGTTAATTTTATGAATCCTTTTAAAAATTGGCGGGTTTTGAGATTTATTGAACGTAGTGTACCTCCTTAAGGCTTAAGGTATGCTTTTGAAAGTTGAAGGATTGTTGGTAGAAGATTGTGACTTCTAAACTTTCTAAAGGGAACTGCTTTAAAGTGGATGTCGTCGCCATTTACCAGAAGTAACTCTTACTTCTGGTACATCTCAAGCCCGGATACTTTCCGGACAGACCTTATATCTATAATAGCGAGGTATTCTGCAAAGGCGCTTTTGTCCCGACAAGAGCTCGAATTTCTAGATTAATATCAGTAAAACGCTGTAATATCCTTAAGAATTTCTTATGCATTTCTTCTAGAAAAACGTCACGCCACAGTATGCTGCAATTCGTTGTGAAGGAATTATGCATGAATTTTTACGAAGTGCCTGCTGCTATAGTCCTGCTAGCTATAATCTACGAGCATATGAAAAAAGTGGGGGAAGCAAAAAATAGTGCTGAGGGATGAATGGAGAAAAGACGAGCCGACGGGGAAAAATGTTGAAAAGTTTAAAGGGGTAAGGGCGTCAAGGAAAAACCGCGGGATCCTCGTTCCGAAAGACGTGCCGGAGAAAGCGAGAGAAGTCGAGCGACAGGGTGAGAAATTCTAGTTTTATAGTAACTTGAAAAATTACCGGCCGTTCAGGCTGTGAAAAATTGCCGATAACCCACGTCCTTACCCCTTCTCTAACAATCTCTTCTTCACCACGACCCTTACCAACGTCTCCGAACATCCCCATCCCTTTTTCATTGGAGTCTGCTCACTCCGTCTTTCTTTAAAGTATACGATCCTCATCCTTCTTCTCCGCGGACGTTCCGTGGGTAAAGTGGGTAAACTTATGAATAATTATCGGGTATATCGAGTCTAAAATATTGGCATGCACGGGACCAGGCAGCCGGAAAATTGGAATTACTTCGATTACGTCGTAATAACGTGCTTGGATGGAGCGCAAATGCGACAAGCTAAGATGGGGTGGTGATTATAAATACTGCCGATAGTTTATACGATTTTGGAAAGATGAGAGACAGAATCAAATTTAATATACTCGAAATTCAGTTACTTCAAGTTGCAATGTAATTCGAATATTCTAGTGTAATCCGCGTAATCCACTTGTAACCTGGGTTTATTTAAGAAGATTTGAGTAATCCTAGTATTTTAGACTAAATCATTTGTGATATGAAATTATATGTTCGTAATGCTGAGTAATCCAGTTCTAGTGTGAAATAATCCACTTGCAATCAAGTCAATTTGGAGCAATTCATATAATCCACTTGCAATTCAGATAATTCAATGAATGTTAGGCAATCTAAGTGATTAACTTGTAATCCAGTGTAATCCGGGTAATTTGGGGTCATTTACATGGGTCATCTAAATATTTTTCAACTACTTTTAAGCTTTGAATATTTATTTTCCTAAATGAAAATGTATCCGTTCTATTTTTTTATTAAGAATTGATATTATTAAGTTAAAAATGCATGCTTTCTGTTAAAAAAACTTCTTTATTGGTTCAAAAATAATTTTTGGTCGAAATTTCATGATTTTGGTTTTAAAATGCAAGTATTTGGGGAAAAATGAATCTAGTTTTTGGTCTAGAAATTGACTATTTGGTTAAAATTGTAATTAAATTGTTGATTATTCGTTTTTTGTTTATCTTCAAATAATTTGGTTGACTGAAATTGAATTATTCCATTTTTAGTAACCAATTTTTAATTTTAGTTGAAAATTAAAGTACTTGGTTAAAAAATCATTTTTATGGTATGGCATTCTGGATTTTAGTTGAAAATGGTTTGGTTTGAAATTTTACCAGTTATATGAAAATTTTTCAACCCAAAAATAGAAGGTTTTTTAAAACTATAAAACAATTTTTTTACTTAAAAAGTAATTTTATTTTATTTTTACTTGTTGCAGATGGAACTATTTAGTAAAATTTGTTATTATTTTTGTCCAAAATTACTTTTTGAAATTGAAAGTTCAACCATTCTATTTTTAGTTCAAAATTATTTCTATTTTTGGTGGAAAATTACTCCTTTAAATTTAGAAATAAAACTATTTGGGTAAATATTTATCTTTCTTTTTTGAAAATTCAACTAATTGGTTGAAAATTAATTATTTTGGTTAGAAATTATTATCTTTTAATAAAAACTTATTATTCTTGAATAGGAATTCATGTTTTTGGTTAATAATTAAAGGGTCTAGTGAATAATAATTTACTTTGTAGAAAATTCAACATTTTGAAAAAATGTCTTCTCTTCAATCAATTTCACTATTTTTATGAAAATTCGTTTTTTTCTGTTGAAAATTCAACTAGTTTGGTAGAAAATCCAACTAGTCTTTGTTAGTTAAAAATTCATGCATTTCGTTGAAAAAAAAGTTTATAAAATAAAAAATTAATTTTTTTAGTTGAAAAGAAACATCTTAAAAGCAACGACAGAGGTCAAATTTGATGAAAACATAGTTCGCTCATTTTGAAAATGATGCGAAGAATACATCTTACTTTATTATTATATTCACACCCGAGAAAAACTAAAAAATCCTTAAGGCCACAAAAACTATTGAGCTTGTAAGAATCTCTTCTTGGTATAAGCTGCATTTTTCTAAAAATATCAAAAAAATAAAAAATGTGTTTTTACAAAAATAAACTTTTCATGTTTTTGAAATATAGGTGGAAGGTAAAGTCGAATTTAACAGAAAGACCCACTTTCTCCATTTTATCAAATAGTTTTTATGATTTGTTCTTGAATGAAGAAGTGATTCTGTAACTTTTATGGACGAAAAATCATTTTTGTGGCGACGAGATTTTTTAAATACAAATTGACAAATTTTCATGTTAATATTTTTTTATTTTTTCGTTTCTTATAAGAAAAACTGCAAATATACTAATTTTGGAAAAAAATCTTCTTTCTACAAAAATGCTTTGGCTGAAATAAAATCCAAAGAATGTCTTCCTTAACAAAAGTGCAAATTTAACATAAAAAAGGACAAAAAATAAAAAAGTGGACTAATAATGAAAAAAGGTTTTTTAAAGTTAAAAAAAACAACGCCATTTTTTCCATTTTTAACCATTTAAATTTCCCAACGTATTTCAAAAGAGAACAAAAAAGTCACCGGAATATCAAAATGCAATTTAAAATATTAAATCAGTAATAAGATATTGAGATTAAAATAAAGAATTGCGGTTTATAAAAACAAAATTCAAAAACTTATAACTTCGCAGAATTTTTTTTATCGGAGAATAAATATTCAATTTAATTATTTACACAAATTTTGCAGTTCTCAGTGATATTTGATAGTGTATTTTTATTGGAAAACGCTCAAGAACTGATTTCATGCTTGAGTATACTAGAAGCTTTCTCCGAATATTTATATATATATATATTTAGTTTTACAATTTTCAAATAGATTTCAGATTTGAAATTGAAGTGCGAGTTCCGTGAGAGAAATTTGATTCTATAAATTGAGAATATACGAATACAATTTCAAAAAGATCAGTGGAGCAAACTGACTTCTCTGGTCTTTATAGAGGCATCAAATGATAAATATGCGATACAATGTATTGGCATAAAAAGCGGCGTCCTTCAGATTTGATATGATATTTTTTGACCCTGAATTAGATTTGATTTAGATGTTAACGTTTCGATTTTTCTCTCTAAAGCTTTACCATGAGGGCAGAATTCCTAAGTAGTTAGGTTTAGTTTAAGTCAGGCATCGTATCAGATAAGTCTACGATACATTTTGGTGGAAATATATTTCTTTAGTATTATTCTGAGATGATGGACTTGCTCAAATATGGGACCTATTGAAATCGCTATTAAAAAGAATCCTCTGGATACAGTTTTTAATTTTAAAAAACCATTTGTAAGAACAAGTGTATATTATCAGAAGCAATATTTAAAATGTATTTAGCATATATAACTCATTTTCTGTATTAATATCATTTTCGATAGGAACAGTTTTATTGAAAATGTATTCTGAAAGATGTGCTTTTTATCCATAAATATAATAGGTGCTAGAATAAGCAATTTTGTTAGTATTTTGGCTTAAAAATATTTCTTACGTGTTTTTCAAAACAATTTTCAGAAAAGCTCATCAGTCATTTCCATCAGAATGAATATTCTTAAGCCTTCGAAAACGTTGAATTAGAATTTGATAGCAGATTTTAAAAATTTAAATTGGCTAATCCAATTTGGAAAATGAAAAATTTGTAAATAGTTTTAATTTTCAAAAATGGGTAATCTAAGTTTTTTGGTTCACTCAAGTCAAATGTAGTAGTAGAATATTAGAATGGCTGACTTAACATGTCACATTAATAATTTCAAAATATCCATTTTAAATACTAAAAATGTTAATTTATTCGATTTTTAAAATGTGGAAATAGAAGTTCTTAAATTTTGTGAAGTGTCAAGAGTTTTGAATTGTGATTATTTCAAATAGAACAAATTCAAAATATTATTAATCAAAATTGAATAGTTTTTAATTTTAGGATTGACAAATTGCATAATTTTTGATTTTACGACTGCAAAACTGCATAATTTTTAATTTTATATTTAAAAAGTTAAGAACTCCTAAGGTCTTTGAAAGATCAAAAATTAAAATTTAATGAACTTCAAATATGTATAACTGAAAATTCTTGAATTTTTTGAAGAAATTTCAAATCTAAATCATTTATATTGAAAATATTTTTAATGTAAAACATTAAAATTATAGAATTTTTAATTCTAAAACTTAAACGTTTCATAATTTCTCATTACAAATTTTGGAAATTAAAAAGTCTTTAACCATTACATTTTATAGCTTAATGGTGAAAAGTAATATAATTTCAAATAGCTTTAATTGAAAATTCTTGAATTTTAAAAATATAGAATTAAAAATTATGCAATTTTCAAGAATTATATTTTATAGATATGTCAGTTTGAATTTTTGTTGTTGTTGAAATATTTTAATATTCAATATTCACAATTCAAGAATTATTAATCCGGAATGTTAATAGTTGAATATTATGTAATTCTAAATTTTTTTTTGGACTACTTTATTGAATTTCGAAGACTTCCAATAGAAAATTCTTCAAATCGGAATATTTGCAATTGATGACTCTTCAGTTTTTAATTTGAATAATAGAAAATTATGCAATTTTGAATGTTTTTCTGGAATAGTTCCACTACAAAGATTTAAAATTAAAGAATATTTAATTGTCAAGGTTAAAAATTGGAATCATTTGAATTTTGAAGATATGTAATCGAAAATTCTAAGTTTTAATTTATAGCTTGCGTAATTTGCAATAACAAATTTTCATAATTGAAAACAATTTATGTCTTCAATTTTAAAGATATGAAATTCAAAGTTCTACAATTTTGAAATGATACGATAAAAAATTCTTGAATTTTAAAGATTTAAAGTTACAAATTAGTCAATTTAAAGAAATACATTGGAAATATTTGTAAATTAAATTTTTTTAAATAGTTTAATTTTAAATATTGAGAATGAAAAATTCGATAATTTGAACGATTTTCAATTTAAAATTATTCAAATTTTAAGATGTTTTTAGTTTAAAATTATGTAATTTTGAATTACTTTTAAAATGCATATGTTACATTTTTGAAAACAGAAAATGGAAAATTGTTTAATTTTGAATTTTTGCAATAAATAATTGATGTCACTTTAATATTCAATGTGTATTATAGAAATTTACGCAATTTCGATTTTTTTAATAATTCTATTTCAAAGATTTTCAATTGAAAAAATTCAATTGTGAATTAAAAAATAAAATTCATTCAAATTTAAAGATGCATATATAAATGGAAATTCTTAAATTTTGTCAAGAGTCAAGTGTTTTCATTTTCAACTTCCCAATTGAAAATACTTCAGATATGAATAATCAACCTTATAAAATTATGAATTGCAAAACTTTAAACTTTCCTAATTTTTATTGGAAAATTTTCCAATTAAAAATCATTTAAGACTTCAATTTTGAAGATTTTTAATTCAAAGTTCTACAAACTGGAAGAGCTATATTTTGAGATTTTTTAATTTCTAAAATATATGCAGAAGTGCTAATTATTTGATTTTCAAGATTTATATTTTAAATGTATGTAATTTTGGAAAATTTTAAAAATAGTTCAATTTTAATGGCTTAGAATTAAAAATTCTTTAATTTTGAACGTTTACAATTTATGACTATTCAAAATTTTAAGTTTATAATACAAAATTATGTAATATAAATGATATTTTTAAATAGTTCGATTTAGAAGATTTAGAATTGAAAATGATTACATTTTGGAGACTTAGTATTGGAATTTATTCCCTTTTATAGAATTTTCAATCGGAAATTCTTTAATTGTGAATAGAAAATATAAGAGCGATGATAAAATGTGCAGAATTTTTGAAAATAAAACCAAGAATCCATTGAACAAATTTGGATGATGATTAAATTTTGGGAAATTCTTAGAATTTTTTAAATATTGTTCCTAAATAACGAACAACAAGAAACACTTACTCTGCTTGTTCAAAAGTTTAAATAAAAAAGTCGTTTGGAGATATTATTCACTATCACTCATTTGAAAGAAGCGTCAGGTTACAATTGAAATATGTACTCAAAAAGTGAATGATTTGCCTCTTTTTATATTTTTGAGAAAAAATTCCAACTTTAACATTGAAGTTAAAGCAACAACAAAAATAGCCAAAACTCAGCAAATTCTATATGGAAGAATAATAATTTTTGATACCTATTTTTAAAAAAATGACAATCAAAATTTTTATTTTTTCACTCTTGATTTCGATATCCTACTCAAACTTGGTAATTTTTAAATGGAGAACAAGGAAAAGTAATTCTTTTATGTATTTAAGGGTTCTTTAATATATTATCCAGATAAAAAATCTGTCAGAAAATAGAAATTTACCAAATTTTAAAATAAGTCAAGAAATATTCACCAAGATACACGGGGACACAAACTGACTTCTATATATAATTACTGACATATTCCGCTTTTGCGGATCAAACAGAGAGTTTTAATTAATAATTTAAGCATTTTTTCATCGTTATCGGTTTAAATATAAATTCTACTAATTGAAATAGAGAACACTTTCAGTTAATATTAGATGAAGACAGAGGTACAATTCTGCTGACCGAGTTGTAAATAGTTGATGAATTAAATCAGTTCCTCGGTCATCTAACCATATAACAATAGTAATGAATTTACTGAATAACTTTATTTGTTAAGCGAATTTTCTAGGAGGATTATAAATTCAACCATGTTCTACATGTACCACATAAATAATTCATTCCATTACCAGATGTTTGTTTGCTTTGGCAAGACTCACACACATTGTAATGTGTCGCCTCTCTGGCAAAATTATCCTATCTCTGGAACCAAGTGTACGATAATACTGAAATTATGACCACCTTCGTCCTCTATAATCTAGCTTCATTTTAGAAGCAATATTCTCTGCGATTAGTTCATTAAACATGTTCAATTAGTTGAAGCTTTATTTACTGAATTTGAATTTTATTCTCAATCTGCATCCATCCTGGCACGCTTAAAAATTAAAGCTTTTATTAGAAGCGTTCAATATTATCGATATAAACAAATTGAGTAGCTGCATTTTGAACCTGATTGTTGAATTTTCAATCCAAAAGCATGATTTTTTTAGGAGACAGAAGAATTTTCATACAGGACATTTGATTTTCTGAACAGAAAGTTTATTTTCTGTCTACACAGAGAGAAATTTCAAGAGATTAATTTGAGACCTGAGAGCATGGGGGCGTGACATAATGTCTGAAACTTTGAGACCTATGCTTTAAAAGCAGGGGTTCCGAGATGACTTTAATAGAATAGTTGAATTTTCATGAATTTCAATAAAAAGGAGGAATTTTCAAGAAAAAACTGAATTTTAAACCGAAACAGTAGAATTTGAAACCATCAAGATAATTTTCAATCATGAAAGATGCATTTTCAAGAAAATAATTGAATCGTTGAATTTTGTGCTCAACAAATTAACTTTTGAAGAAGAATGAATTTTGAACCCGTTGAATTTAACTTAGGAAGAGCAATTATTATGAAAATAGTTGTATTTTTCACCAATTTTCTAAATTGTTAACCTGCGAAGATGAATTTTGAACCAAAAAGGTTTATTATCTAAAAGAGACAAATTTCTAAGGAAATAGTTAAATTTTCAACTAAAAAAATAATTTTTCGACCATAAATGCAATATTTAAATTTTCATTTTAAAAAATTACTTTGCAAATAATTGTCAACCAGTTGAATCCAACAGAAAAAAAGATTTTTAAACTGAAGAAAATAATTTTTTAAATTAATAATGGAATGGTTAAATTTAAGGTTTTAAAAACTAATTTTTAACGACAAAAAAACGAGTTTTCATTTAGCTAAATTGAACTAAAAATACGAATTTTTAAGAAAATACTTATATCCTTAACCAACGTGTCAAATTTTCCGTGAAATAGATAAATTTCAGTTAAAAAATGTAATGTTTCCCAAAATAAAATGAATTTTGAGCCAAATAGTTATGAATTAAAAAAGTGAATTTACGACCAAATAATTGGATTTTGAATTATAGCGATAAAACTTCAACAAATTTCCTTGCAACGTAGTTCGACTTTAAAACAAGTGGTTGGTTTTTCATTAAAAAAAACGAATTCTTAATGAACTGTGAAATAATTAATATTTTAACCAATGAAGACTTTGATTACAAATAAAAAAAGTTAAATTCAATAAAAAAATACAAGTTTTCAACGAAATAGTTGAATTCTCAATCAACAGACATTAATTTGTAACCATGCAGTTGGGTTTTTATTTTAAAAATGATAAAATATCAACCAAGAAGATTATCTTTTCATCAAAAAAGACAAATTTTTAACAAAATACATGAATTTTGAATAAAGCAGTACAGCTTTCATCTAAAAAAAGATGAAATTGGGTTATTATAATTCAGTTCCAATTTAAACAAAAAAATTAAGATACATGGGAAGGTTCTCAGAAAGAGGGAAAAAATATAAATTTTTGAAAAAAGAAGAAAATAGGGGAAAGTGTGTGACGTCTAGAATATGTTAGTGATTTTAAAACCTATTAAGTTATCATTTAAATATACGGAGCAGGGCCATCTTTCGTAAAATTCACAAATTTTTACAAATGTATAATCAAAAAACATACTTTAATTTGCAGTTTCAACGAATTGTCTTAAATTCAAAAAAATTTGGAAGAATTGTATATAATTAATAAGATTTAAGGATATTGCAAAAGATTCCAAGGAATTTCAGACATTTGAATCGCGGAGAATTCGGAAGGATTTTATAGGAATTTTCATTTAAAAGTTTAAAAGGGATTTTAAAGGGGTTTCAAATGATTTAATCAAATTTTTAAAGATGTTAGTGATTTCAATAGATTTTAAAAGTTCTCTGGGTATTTTGATCAACTTTCCACGACTTCAGGAAATATGATCAGATTTTATGAAATTTTATGGGGTTTTAAAGGGATTTTATTGGATTTCAACGGGTTGTAAAGACTTGAAATGATTTCATACGATTTTAAGGGGTATCAGAAAAAATTTCATAATATTTCAGAAATTTTCATATGATTTCAAAGATTTAAAAGCTTTTTGCTTCATTTTAAGGACTGCATAATTTTTAATAATATTAATAGAAAACCTATCGAATGTTAGTTTTTACACAGTGAAATTTGGAAATTGGAAACTATCAATATTGATTATGTTTAAATTTAATGCTTACATAAGTTTAATAATTTAAAAAAAAACATAAATAACTGTACATTTTAAATAAGTTTTATCTTGTTATAATAAAAAAATAAAAAAATTAGTAATGTTTCTGATGAATTATTTGAAAATTAATAAACTTTAAAACTACAAAAATTAAATGATTTGAGAATTGAGCATCGAAAATGTAATTATAAGTTTAATTTTGCAAATTTAAAGATTATAAAAGTTATTAAGTTGTATCATATCATTTGGTATCGAATGATATCCAAAGCATTTGGATAAATTTTCTTATTAAAAAATGTTATTTCAGTAGAAAAAAAAACACGTACTGTAATTTTCAACGGTCAAGATTGAATAATTTTAAAGATTGTAAATCTTCAAATTTTAAACATTCTGAAATCCTTGCAAATTATATAATTCAGGGAAGACCACCCTTTAATAGATAGATATTAATTTAAAGTACTCCTTTATACATTATAAAATACTTAATTAAGTTTAATTAGAAGTTCAGACTATAAGATAATCTCCCTATAGGTGGAAGCTTTAAAAATAATTATTTGGAGCATAATTCAATCTTAAAAAATTAAACAATTCCAAACTATGTTTAAAAGTGAAGTATTCTTAAAATATGATCGTGAAATTATGTTTATAGAAATTAGTAATTTTCAAATGATTAAATTGACTTTCAAATTAAAAGAATAGAAGAAGCCGCAAAAAACGAGCGAAAAAATCCGGCCTTGATTATGGATAAAGTGGATGAATTAATTTGAAGATTATGATGTAAAATCTTTTGCAATATTTAAAATAATATTTTTAAAAATAAGTTTTATCCATGTTCCAATGAAAAAGAAGTAAGACAAAATAAGTAAAAAATGTGCCTGATGCGCCGGCACATTCTCATAGCGCTCTAGCATTCACCTCGCGCTACGCGATCGGTCCTTCTATTTAACCCACATCTGTACGCAAGCCTTTTAAAAGTAAAGGTCAAAGAGTCGACAACTGTCACCTGTTGATTGTAAATTCTCTTTTGTTAAAGCTTCTTCGGCTTTAACGAACACATTCTCATGACTTATCTCATGCTTCGCACTTGATTTCGACGAAAATTCGAACTTTTCAACATTATGTTCAACTCTATTACATCAAATGTATATTATATTAATTTATGTACCTCGTTCTGGGGCTGTTTGTTCAGATATTGCAAAATAAAGTACAAATATCCTTTTTAATGATTACTTTAATCTTTGTTTTTCATTTAGCATCAAATTTTATTCTTAGCCATCTTGAAAAATTTATATCATTTCCATAAATTTATATTATTACCATTCATGAAATGCATTATTATTGGAACACAAGTAATTTACTGTATTATTTATATCATTTATATATATTATATCATACCATTTCACGGCAAATTGTGTCGTTTTATAAAATTAATCTGTTAATATTCAATGTAGATGTAATTTAGGCGAAAGATGATGGTAAATACAAATTTTTATTGTATCTTGTGTCCTTTTTCCAAAAAGTTTATTTTTTTACTTTGAATATATTTTTATAACTTGAGTTTATAGCAACTTGTAGATATTTTTAGTTAAATAACTTTTGTCTTTCAATTTTGTTCGTCTCTTGTATTTTTTTTTCAAAAATTTATTATTTTAATTTTTAATCTTACCTTTTACTATTGAAAGAAAATCTAATGATCATCTAGAAAAATGATTAATAACAAATTTGTAGTTTTTTTGGGGGTAAACCACTTAAGTATATTAATTTAGTTCGTACCTTATGTCGTTTTTCAAACAATTTAATTTTTTAGTTTTGAATGTTATTTTTTAAGAATAAAACAAAAACTGCGTGTCCTGTCAAAAATTATTCATGACAAATTTGAATGAGTTTTCCCTATTTTTTGCAAGAGCAACTTTTGTCTATTTATTTTTATCATAGCTTGTGTCGTTTGTCCAAAACTTTAATTTTTTAATTTTTAATGTTGTTTTTTACAACTAAAAACAAAAACTATGCTTCCTATCAAAAGTGATTCATGACAAATTTTTAGATCTTTTCAGGGCGCGCAATTTCAGTTGATTAATTTTTTTTTTCGTATCATGCATAGTTTGACACAAAAAGGAATTTTTATTTTTCTATATTTTTTGCATGATCAAAATTTAAATTTTAAACTTTTCGACCAAATTTAAAAAGTTGTTATGACAATCTTATTGGGCTTTTAAAAATAAACGTTTTTCTTTTCTTGACATAAGGATAAATTGCTCGAATTTCTCTTTTCAAATTTTCATCCAAAATACCTGGTTAAAGAACCGGTTCTTTCTTTTTAGACACTAAAAAGTGTGTCAAAGCAGAATTTAGTTTAAAATTTAAATAAAGCCAATAGCTTCTCATTTGGATCAGAATGTAAAAATCCCGGATTTATTCATTTTGCTTAGACACTAAAATAGTTGTTCATCGTTGTTTCCAGTTTCCATGACAACCTGAATTTCTCGTTTTTATTTAGTAATGAGACTCTCGTATAAAATGTAGAATTTAAAGAGCATGATGTTTGCAGGCTCATAAAAGTTGCTTCCACAGATATGAGACTCGTAAAACACAGCCAGGCGCTACATTTTTTTCGACTTTTACGAGAATCATAGACAATCTTGGTGTGGTAAACCATACGGATGGATTTTGCTTTCAATTGGTGTCTGGTGTGTAGAGCTTTTAAGGCCACTCCTGTCACACGATCCTAATTAGATCCTGATCCAGGTCACAAGTCCTTGCGATCGTCTCCCTACATATTTCTCTGTCTCTCTTTCTCGCTCTCTTGATGTCTCTCTCAAGTTAGTTTCGTGTCCTCCACTTAACTACTAAGCCCCGAGGGATTAAAGGAGAACCTTCCTCATAACGAGCAGTTTCGGACGTCGCGTCGTAACCACAGTGCCCAAGTGTAAAAAAATCTCGTTCAACACTTTTGAGTTTTAACATTTTTAAGTGCGAAAAATAGAGTATTTAAGAACAAGCGATAACAAATGAAGATAATAAAGTTAAATTTGAAATGAATCAAAATTTAAATTCAACTTTTTTTAGAAAAAAAATTAGGGTATGAAATGTTGCAGTTCATGATGCAAGCTTTTCATGGGGAATTGTAAATTTCTCCGGTCTACTTTGCTAGAGGCAGTACGTTACAGGCCGGTAAACACGGAAAGATTACCTCAGTTTGCGTAATCAGTTGACTATAACTCTACTTGGAAAATTACCTGCAGCGTTTCATACTTTCAGTTTTTACTGTTTTTGGAGCATCTACACACGTGACGCTATTTTCAATTATTTTTGAGTCACCTCTCTCTTTCGTAACCATTTGTGAATTTTCGGTAAAACGCCCTGAAAATCTTATGTGACACTGAATTTGAGAAAATTATTTATTACGTTTTCTTATGTGAAACTTTAACACAGTTTGCGAATTTAGTAAATATGGTCCTGCAATGGTACACTTAAATAACAACGTCAAAATTTTAAAATAACCTTCATAATTTAGACTTCAAACTATTTCCCCTATTTTCCTCTTTCCCCCTTTTTTTCAAGAATTTTTTTTCCTGCTGGGAGAAATTTCCCTAATCCTGGTTTTCTTCCTCAAATGTAAACTGAACTACTTGAACCTAATTAGAAAATCCAACTATCCTTGGTTGAAAGCTATTGGTTGAAATTTTTTTCCAAAGTCTTCTTCTTGGGTGAAAAATTCATATTTAATTCAAACTTCTTTTTTTTTACAAATTTAACTAATTTCTTTAAAAGTTTATCTATTTTGTGGCAAATTAACTTTTTTTTAAATTCCAGTTTTGTGTTAAGAATTCGTCTTTTTCAATAAAAAATTCCAATAATTTGGTAGAAACTTGAACTATTTGTTTGAAAAATTTTTTTTGTAAATTAAAGTATTTTGGCAAAAAATTCTACTTTTTGCTTAGAAATGAACAATTTTGTAGCAAACGTATATTTTTGGATTAAAAATTTATATTTTCGGGTTAAAAATGCATACGTGTTGTTGAAAATTCCTATTTTTTGTTTAAAAAATTGTCCGTTTGGGTAGAAAATTTAAACTATTTTGTTAAAAATAACTTTTTCGATTAAAATTCATATTTTTGGTTGAAAGTTTCTCTTATTGAGTGGAAAAATTCAACTATATGTTATAGAAAACTAAAAATTTAGTTTTTTGCAGAAAAAGTTGTTCAACATTAATATACAACTTAAAATTCGCCTGATGTCGTAAAATTCAATTGCAAGGCAGTACTTGGACTGAAATGAAATCTCTGAATAAACTTTAAGTTGAAAGCCTCAGATCGGTTCGAATTAAGGAGAGATTAATTAAGTCAGAAAGAACTCAAAGGTTATCACGAGCCTATATTTTGACTGAAATTAAGAATTGATTTAAACTCAAAATCCGTTGAAAAACTCACTTTACATGAGTTTTTATGGACTAACTTGAACACTAAAGTTTGCTTAATTTAAGTTCATAGAATATCTTGAATGTAATTGTAAACTGATATTTACATTAGAAACATATTCTTGCTTTCAGAGGTCCTTTAGTTGAAACTGAAAATAAGCCTTATATGAGACTAAGTTATAATCAAGAAGCTTTGTATCCTACTAGGCATTAAACTAGAATTAATTTAAGTCTCAAAAGATTTCTCACGTATCTTGTATTAAAATGATAACATTTTTTGGGGCTGAATTTAAGTTTCAATATGGAGTTAATTCAGGATTATGTAATCTTAGTCTCAATTAAAGTATCTTTTGTTTAGATATCATTTTAATTTGAGGTAATTTGTAGCCTTTTGTCCAGCTTTTAGTTTAAACGTCTTAATTTCAGCCGGATATTCAAATTAAATGATGTACAGAATATAAATGAAGAGCTAATATCGTAAATGAATAGGGATTTTAATTAACCGATATTTGAGCAATTAATATGGAATTTGGGTAAAACACATTGTGCATCTAGGTTTGAATGTAATTGATAGCCTCTATAATGTACAGTGTGCATTAACAACTTTCATTATCTTTATTACTTTACATCTGTTGCTTATAATACTAATATTCTGCTTTATGAAAGGATCATTCTGTCATCATATATTATTATTATTAAAAATACTAAATAGTTTAAAATGTTTCCTGGAAGGTAATGGAACATATAATAAAACTTAAAAAATTGATTGTATGCAACAAAATTAATCCCATGTGAAAAAAGTGGTGTAACAATATGTATCGATAATCCTGCAATCATTTTGTTTGAACCTGATTGGATTTTCATTACTTTGAAATTGTTATATATTTTTGATTAGAGACATGTATGCTTTTTGCATAAAATAATTATTAAAAAAAAAAATTGTGTTCGAATTGTAATCGAAAATTAAATTTTATACTTGAAAAACAGTTCGTGAAGCGGGCAAAAAGCACCCTCACTTAAGGGTTTCGTAGGAACGTGTACGGTTTAACGTTTTCCCAGTTTTCTGGCAAATTTGCAATCCCATTTGTTCATATTGAGTTAAATTTGTAAATAATTTTTTTAATGTGGATTCTAGGAGTTCACATAAACTGTTTTCGCTTTTCGGAAATTTTCCGATTCTAATGGCTTGTTTTATGCGGAAGTTGCGTCCATTTTCAAAATTTTTGGGTCAAAAAGAAAAAGGGTTTTCTTCAAAACTCTAGAAATCATCAAACGTCAAGGAAGATTCATATTAATTAAGCAATTTTAGGTTAGGTTGGCATTTAACATACAGAATTGAAAAATTGAACTAAAACCATTACAATTTGAACAAGAGATTTAGAATCTTTGAACGATTAAGGATTTTGTTAGTCTTTTTCACCGAAAATTGGTTTAAAAGGAAAAATGTTAGGCTATGTTAGCGCTTTACACGGGCAGTAGGTATTTTTAATTTAAAAAATTAGATCGATAAGAAAATTACAAATTTTTGTACAATTAATAAGTTAAGCTAGTGGTTTTTATTGGAATTTTCTATATAGAAAATTTGAACCATTTTAGGCGTTTCTTCTATTAATAACAATTTTAGGTTATGATAACGTTTTTGGCCTGAGAACGGTTATTTAAAAATAGAAATAAAATAAAAAAATAGGTTTAAAAGAAGATTCAGAATCCTAAGAAATGTTTTTGATATTTTAGTGTTTTTCGTCCGAAATTGATATTATGAAAAATCCATTTGTTTTTAAATAATATTCAGGATGTTTTTACAATTTTCGCGTAGGAATTGGATTAAATTAATTGATTTGATTGTTTATATATATCTAGGAAAAAAGAGTCGATTGAATAGAAATTATTCAAATGAGAGAATTTAAGAATGCTTATTCATAAAAAAAAGCAATTCAATTTAATTCGCCTAAATTGGTGATGTCTGTATGGCATCCGATTGAAATGATTAGATATGCGATACCGATTAAAAATCTTACAAAAAATATAATAATCGGCATACATAAGTTCTTCGATTCAAATAATTTTTATTGAATCGATTCTTCTTCCCTGAAGTTAAGATGTGAATTTTTATCAATTATCAACAATATTTTCCTTGTCTTACTTCTGTTTTACACTGGAACTTGGAATTAGGTAGCAGGGCTGCGTGAATAATTCTTTTTGGATTTTGGCGCGTGACGGAACCTGATGCAACTAAAGCGCTAAAAATGAGGTCTTCATTCTACTTGTTACGATTGACTGCCTCACTTTTAACCAAGCGGCTTCTCTCATCACGAAACCGCCGAGGACTCAATTCTCAGAACGACGTAAATCTAGACTGATTAAGTTTAAGTTTGAAATTAAATTTTTTCTGAAAAAAATCTTTCCTTCGCTGCGCTGGAAATCGAACCACAGAACTTCCAATTGTCGGTAATATGCTTTTTCCTTTTGCTACTTGAAAAATCGAAAGAAGATTCCTTTTTCAAAAATACGCGGATTATTTTTGGAGGTGTTTGTATCAGATTAGAGGGAGCCATGAAGTAAATATTTTTAAAATTACATTTTTTCTGAAAAAAGATCTCCGCTGCTCATCCGGGAATTCTTTAGATCTCTCTAGTAGATTAAGGGAAAAGCACCTAACCGGCAATCGGAAGTTCTGTGTTCGATTCGCGGAGGAGCGAAGGACAAGATCTTTTTTCCAGAAAAAATGTAATTGAAAAAATGATTAATTCATAGCTCCTTCTAGTCTGAAAAGATGTCAAGAATTTCTTTTATCCTATTATTATTATTATATATATTATTATTATATATTACAAAAATATAAATGTGAATGACAATAAAAAAATAGAAATCGTGCATGAACCTTTTTAGTATAGAAAATTTATATCATAATTAAGAAAATGCTAATTAAGCAACGTTTGCAGTCTCTCTTTGCTTGAAAGAGCGTTTAATTTTTTCTATACAATAAAACGCAGATTTACCCACATTATTAGCAGTATTTCACCCTTTTGCTCGATGATCCAAATGCACGTAAATACAAAAATAAAGGAAAAGTTGAAAAAGTTTCTCCACATCGTTGTGGAATTGAATGACATCCACCCCAAGCGAAGTCTCTGGAGTCTAAGAGACGAATCAAAGATTCGTTTTCCAATGGGACGGGGTTTTTACTCGACTTGAGTCGAGTGGACTCAACCTCCTGCTTCGCGTATGAATCCATAAGGCTGATCTAGGTAGTATGCCGTATGGCCATAAATGGTGGAAAAGAGAAATGGGAAAGAGGAAATTGGAAGGGGTACTCTCCGTACCGCGTTCTTTCAATCTCGTAGCTCGAAAGAGGGCCGTGGTTGGAAAAGGCTAGATATGTTGCTTTCTAAAACTGAAGCAGTGAAATTTTCACTGTTTAAATCAGTGATATTCGGTTTCATTGAAAAATCAGTGATTTTTCGTATTTTCACTGAGAAAAACAGCGAAATTGGTCACTGACATTAATCAGTAAGAGTTTCACAGCAGTTTTAAATTAAAATTTCAAAACATTTCCGCGAATGATTTTTCTTCAAAAAATTGTTTCTAAAAACAAATATTGATTTTTGTATTATACGTAGTTACCGACGGAACCAGCATCATCAGAAGATAAGGCTCACTGACTGAATCAATGACGCTATTTAACTGATTCATTTAGTGCTCGTGCACTATTTCTTAGTCACCACATTCTCTAGACTTCAAAGAGTTAGTTTACTGATTCAATTTTATACTGTTTGAAGAATCAGAAGCTCCAGCACGGTGGTTATTAAATAGATGGTATAAAGAATTTCATAGGCAGGAATTTCTCCATACGAAAGGGATAAATTTCAAATTTTTAAATTCTAATTTGGAAATGGAGAAATCAGGGGAAAAAATAGGGAATTTTGTAAAAGAAGATTATATTTATAATTTAATTTTTAATTTGTATATAATTTAATTTAATTTTCAATACTAATTTGTTTGTCTTGTATTAATAATTATATTAACTTTGCAGTTGCTTCCTCTTGATGATCATATTTTTAGTTTAAAATATTATAATATTATTGAAAAGTCAACAATTTTGTTCAAAAGTTTTTTTTTTTAAATGAAATCTTTCTTTAAGCAAAATGCAATTTATTTTTTCAATACTTGTCTTTTTGGTTTAAAAATTTCATCTGTTTCAGTAATAATTTCATCCTTTTTGGATAAAAATGACACTAGGTTGGCAATTTATATTCTTTTCTTGAGAATTTAACTCTTTTTTTTTTAAATTCGTTCATTTTAATTCGGATTGAAGATTAAACTACTTCGTTGAAAAATCTTTTCTGACAATTTACCTTTTCTATTTTTGGTTATATATTTTTTTTACCTAAAAATTCACCTATTTGTTTGTCTAGTTATGTTTTTCGTTACATCTTTTTAGGGAAAAATTATGTTCATAGGTGAAAATTCGTCTTCTCAATTTTGAAATTTATCTCTTCTGGTAGGAATAATATCTTTTTTTGGTTTAAATATCAACTGCTACATTTTTTGTTGAAAATAAATTTTTGTAGATTTAAAATTCAACTATTTGGTTTCGAGTGACTTATTTTTTTGAAAATTCATCTCTTTCATTCAAGTATTTTCTTAAAAAGTCATCCTTTTTAATTAAAAATTGAACACTTGTATCGTAAATTCAAAGATTTAAAAATTCGGTTGAAAATTCAGCTTTGTAGGTTAATAATTCAATAACTTAGTGAAACATTCTACTATATTAATAAAAATGTAATTTTTTGTTAAAAATCCAACCGTTTTGTTGAAAATTCGTCCTTTTGGTTTGAAAATTCAGTTTTTATAACAGAAAAGTAATCTTTTTTGGTCAAACTAAACAAGTCAATAAAACACTTTTTCGTATTAAAAATAATTTTATTCCATTTATGAAAGATTCTATGTTTAAAGTATGACAAGATTAAAATGTGAGTTTTTGAATACTAATGGCCAGTAAAAATAAAAACTTGGTCAGGGAAAAGTTAAGAAATTTTGAAAATTAACATTTTTGAGCGCCCTGAAGAAGAAGAGAATAAGAAACTGAAAGACTGAGTATAACAAATACAAAAAGAATCTTGTGCAGTAAGGGTAGCAGAGAAAAAAGGATAGGGGAAAGATGGAGGAATGGAGAAGCAGCAGCCGAGACTTCGAGATGAACCGAAATCTAGGGAAAAATTTTATCGTATATTCAAGACGTGTTTCGACTTATAACTGTCCGCCACAGAGAAAAGAGTTTTCATCCCTGAAACTAAAATTGTAGGAGAAATAAAGAAAGACAGAAAATTGATGCGAGAAAAGAAAGCACGTCGAAAATCGCTGAATTTTATTATCGGTTCAAATGATTTTCAAAGAATACTGGACGGAGTCTCGTTTGCATTTTTAAGGTTGTATCTCCAATCTTGGGAAAAGATATAAGCCGGTTTTCTGATAAATATCTATGTCGCTTAAGAAGAACAATTTGGTGTTTCATTGTCGGTTTTATTTTTGACTTCTTAATGGGAAATATGTTATAAAAGATTAAGTGTAATCCTTGAAACAAAAGAGGATTTCAAATTTGTTAAGACGTTAATTAAGTTGTTCAAATGGTTCAAACTTGCCCAACCTTACTTTTCCTACTCTTAATTCATCCTTCGCCAGCCCTTTCTCCACGTTTTGCTCCTCTACTTCCCCGTTTCTTCGCAAACGCAATAATGCTTCCCTTCTCATATGCCCCTTTCCCAGCCCTTAATTTCCTCCCCTACTTACTCTAATTCCTAATCGTTTCTCCTAATTCCTCTCACTTACACTTCCTTACCCTAATTTTTGTTCCTTAATTTCCCCTACCTCACTTACTTCTACATCCTTCATTTCCCATCACTTTCCCTACTTTTCCGCTTCTCATTTCTCTTACATACTTCCCCTTCTATAATTTCCCCTTACTAAGACTAGTTCTCCTCTCCTAATTCACCCTCACTTTTCTTCCTTAAAAAAAAGGCGACGGATGGACAGACGAACAGACGGACGACGCCTGACCGATACTATAAGGGCTTCTGCCCAAAGTTAAGAAACCCTGCAAAGTGGCCTAACTTTTTACGGTATGGCTCAAGTCATTTCAACCGAAAAACACTTTCACCTCTCATACATTTTTTGCGGGTATGGAAGTGATATGTTAAAAAGGAAATGATTTTATGAAAGGGGAAGTTGTGAGGAAGTGGGGAGGAGAAGTAAGGTGGAGTAGAAGAGATGAAGGAAGGGTAGGAAGGAGAAGCAATTAAGAGAGAAACTGGAAGGGGGAATTGGAGATGAGATGTAGGGAAAGTATGATCGGTGAAGGGGTAGTGATGGTCGGGGAAGTAGGGGAGGAATATATGAGAGGTTGCAAATGGAAATAGTAGGATCGGATAGTCTTATTAGGCTACAAAATTATTGATTGAAGACGCATGCCGCCCCCTTCAACTCATTATTTTTAATCGAATTTTTGTTTTACCCCACCATCATTTTATTTTAGGACAAAACCTAAATGTTGAATATCTCTGTACACCTTGAACCTACGTATTAAAATTATTTGATAAAGCTTAATAAAGTCAGTTTTAGTCAGCTTTCTGAAAATTTCTTCTTTCAGAGCATCCGTGGTCTAAAGAATTTAAGTATGCTTATTTCTCGTAAAACTGAAACAATTTTCTGTTCATCGTAGATGAAAGTTGCCCACATTATAAGTTGAAGGGCAGTAGTTTACTTTGATGACTTTTTCGAATTTTGCCGTAAACGGTTTAAAACCTTCCGAATAATCTTCTTTCTAGTCGAAAAGTAAAATATCAGTCAACGGAGACCAATAAAATTTTTATTATTTTACAAAAGAAATTAAAAAAAATGAAGCAAGTGAATGTAATTCATGCATTAAATCACTTAAAAAATGGAACATTGCCAAAGAAAAATTTCAAGAGGAAAGTTAATCTGCATAAAAGATAACTTATCAAAGACAAATACATTTTTATTTACAAATTACAAATTTATTTTGTAAGTTTCCTTATTTATTTTTATTGCCAATGTATAAATATAATTTCCCCGGATTTTCAGAAATTTTCTTTTTATTTTAAAAGATCTTAAAAAATGTTTCGAAAAATTAGAATCAATATAAAAGATATCCAGCACTTTTTGACGCTTGAAAAATATATAAAAATATTTCATAAATTTTCGTGAAACTTTTAAAGTCTTCAAATATTTTTAATATTTCAAATTCCAAAATTGTCTTAGATTTTGACTTAGTATTTTCTCAAAATTAATTTTTCTAAATGAATTATCACTTTAGATATTCCTTAAAATCTTAGGAAATCTTTTTTGATGGCCTTGAAACCTGTCTAGATCTTTAAAAAGCTGCAACATTTAAATTCAAAATCTTCAAAGCTGTACATTTCGTTTAAAATTTTGTGAAATATTTTTAAGTTTCGAATTTGTTTTTTTATCACATCATGACTTCTAAATATCTAATCTTTCTACATAAAAATATTTTGCGTTAAAATTTCTCACATTCTTTTTTGAAATTATAACAAATCATCTGAAATCTTTTTAAATTTCAAATTATTTTTGAATCTTAAAGCTTTTTTTAATCATGCCAGAATTAAAAAATTGTTTTAGTGTTCAAACTTTTTTTCTCGACATTTTGAAATATTGAGCTTAGCATTCGTCTTTTAAAGTTAACCCGCAATCATTACAAATTTTCTCAGAAATCTTATTAGTGATACATCTATTTTTTTTTTGGATGTTATACGTTTTTGTCCATATTCTTTTTCATATCTTGGATAGTGTGAAAAAGTTTACAAATTGTAGTGTAGTAGCAAAATGTTGAGGGAATAATTATTTCCTAATATTATAAAACCACTTACAATGAAATTCTTCTCTTTTAATAATAATTTTTAAAAGCATTCAGATTTAGAAAAAATTGTTTCCTTTATTCTTAAAGGGTAATTTAAAACATAAATTTTCAATGTTAGAAATAATTTGTCAGAATAATTGTAAAAAATAAAACAACTAGAAACAGCCACTTAAAGTGATATTTACATAGCGTGCATCTAATCCGGCATTCAACAACAAGGAGTTCGAGGTTTTCGAGAATTTCGTTCCATTCATTTTATTAGAATAGCATCATCAACCGCGCGTCATGTGCGCCTCTAGTTTCTCATTTTGAGGAGCAAAATAGTTTTGAATACAAAATACAAATTTTGAATGTCTATTAATTTTTTTAGGTTTATTTGTTAATTTGTTTTCAAGTTTATATAAATATAATTGTTCAAAGAATCTTCAGAATATTAAAAAAAAGTTGGTAATTTCAGATGTCAAATCAAAATTTTTACAAATAAGTAATTCTTTAGCCAAATAGTTGAATTTTTAAACAAAAATATGAATCCTCAAAGAAACGCGACACTTGATATTTTAATACAAAAATATTTTTATTTTAAATCAAAAATAGTTGAATTCATAGAAAAATAAACAAAAAAAAATGAATTAAGAAGGTCAATTTGCTGTCGAAAAAGACAAATTTTAACAAAATGTTTACATTTTCAAATAAAGAGATAAATTTTCAAATAAAGAGATAAATTTTCAAATAAAATGATGACTTCGGAACGAAGAAAGTGTTTTTTAACGAGGTAGTATTATCAAAAAGATAAATAGATAAATAGATAAATAAATACTCAGACAAAAAAGATTTTAACTTTAAGAAAAATATTTACAATTATAAGAAGAGAAGATTAATTTTTTACTAAAAGAGATGAATTTTATAACTAAGAATACGAATTTTGCAACAAAAGTGTTAAATTTACAACAAAAAAGATTCTTTAGCACAGAATACATTTTAGTAGAAAAATTATAATTGAAGGAAAAAATTCATTTTTAACTCAAAATAAAAATTTGGAATTACTATTTTTTATCTTTCTTTGATATGAATATAATTTTCCTATGTTTGCTGAGGAAATTCAAAGAGATTTGGAAAGATTTCAGATATATCGAGAAGGTATCTAGAAAATTTCTAGTAACAGATTCTTTTATTTTACAAGATTTCAAAAATTTTAGGATTAATTTGATTTGCTTCTAGAAGATACTTATAACCTTTTGACGCTTGGAAAACATTTTAAAATAAAGTTTCTCTTATGGAAATAAATGTTTACAGTTCCAATTCCTCATTCATGCAACCAATCAGAGATTCAACAACAGTGAGTGCGAGATTATCGATAATTTCGTTTTACCTATCTTCTCATATAGGGTAGCATTAAAATGCTTTAATACAGAGTTCAAATACAATATAATTAGTTTGAATATGAATAAAGGTTAAAAAAAGAGAGATGTCTATTTTAAAACTACAGTCTGCGATAAACATTAAATAGTGAACACTTAAATTACGTGAAAACGACCCAAATGCAAATATGCTTTATTTAAAGCCTCACAAAGTTCGTTGCACCTTTTACCAATAGATGCACTGGCAGATATAACCTGTGAGGCGATAAATCAATACAGGTGAGGAACTACAAATCGGCAGCGGAAATGCCCATTCCATTATTGGACAAGAAGGTGCATTCAGGGAATGTGAAATATCTTCAGTAGTTGAGAAATATTTTTCACTTGGCACTCTTGAAAATTGAGCTTTGAAGTCGCAGTCTTCTTTCAAATCCGATTTACAAATGTCATATTTTCCTCACGCGACAAGTCATTATATGCGAGGCTTCCATTCAAGCAGTCAGGGCAAATTTGTTGCCTTTCTCATTTCAGATACTTAACTTCTTTTAATGAGTTTCAGAAATAGCCAAATACTATATAAAAGTGGTAATTACATTAAAAAGTTTTAAAAAGTTTAAAAAATGTATTTCTGAATTTTTTTGCTTTAGTTAATTCCTTAGTTTATTTATTTTTAAAAGTTTATTATAATCTAGCAGAAAATTCCTACTATTACAAATATAGACAATTCAAAAATACATTGCTAAGCAATGTTTTAAATATTAAGTTAAAAAAGTTTTTAATCAATAATTTCGAATTAAAAGCGTTTGAAATTGTTGCTAAACATATTGAACGTTTTTGAACTGAAAGAACTTCAAATGAAACAATTTAAGATGGGGTAAAATTTGAAAAAAACCTTGATATTTATTATGAAATAAAAATAAATTAAAACCAAAATAAAAAAATTTGAGACTAAAATTTGAAAAATTGGGTAATTATATTAGAAGTTAAAATTGTTTAATTTCTAATTCAAAGCATTCAAGAGTTATTCATTCGAATTTGAATTGAAGAACCTAAGAATTGAATGATTTCAGAATAAAATCTCGAAAAATAGGACAGTTTAAAAACGTTAAAAATGAAATCTTTTTGGATTAAGATTTCATAAAAATTTGTATTTCAAATTCAAAGGAGTTAATGTTTTATTATTTTTATTTAAAAACGTTCAAAGTTGAATACTTTAATGTTGAAAATATTTAAATTTAACATAATTTAAAATTTCAAACTGCTAAAGTTTGACAACTTGAATTTGAAAACTGCATTAAATGTTTTGAAGTCAAATTTTTGTTATATACGAAAAAATTATAATTAATCATTAAAATTGTTTAGAAAATTTTTTGAAATGAAAGATAAAATTCAGCGTAACTTTCACTAATTAAAATGGTCAGTTTTTAAATTATACTCTTTAACATTAAATTAAAAATTTTTTTTTTAATTATGTAAATTGACATAAGAGACATTAAAAAGAAAATCATTTGTACTGCGGTTTGTTGAAAATAAAATTAATTTGAACTTAATTTAAAATAAGTAATAATTTATTCACGAGTTTCATCATTAAAATTCAGAACAATAAAATTCCATTCATATAAAATTAAAGAGGTTTTTTAATTACTGAGATATTAAATTTAGGTAGTTTAATTTTGGTCTTTTTTTATTTTAAAAAACACAATTTTTAACTTTTTAATTTAAAATAATTAATATTTCAAATTTCCATTTAATAATCGAAGAAGGTTAAATTGTTAAAATGAAAATTAAAACTTAAAGAAGAATACAAAAGAAGATTGCAATAAATTACCATATTCTAGTGTTCAAGATAACAAAATCTTAGGCCTTTTAATTCAAAATTGTTTGTTTTATTTGAGTTTAAAATATCAATCTTAATTCTAAATTCTTCTCAGCTTTAAGTCTTGTATTTCAGAAATTATTTTCTTATTTTTCGATCTTTTGAATTTATTTTTCAGGCATTCAATTTAATATTGTTTAATAACAAATCTTTTAAACAAAATGTGTGCAACTATCGAATCTTTTTATTTTAAATTCTACGATTTCGAAGTATTTAAAAAACTAGAAAATTAAAAATATTTAAATCTATAGTTATGAAATTTAGAATTGAACAGCAAAGCTTTCATTAATAAAATGTTCAATTTTTAAACATTTAATAGTGAAATTGTTCTGAAGTTTATATTATTTAAATTTAAAACTACAAACTTGTGAAGTTTTATATTTGAAACCCTCAAGAATTAAAAAGAGGCTAACTAAACATTTTCCAGTAAAAGCTTTATGAAGCAAAAGAAATTTACCATATTTCTAACGCATCGAAAAGTAAACTGATTGAGAATTGTTAATCCAATACTATGTATTTAAATTAAAATTATAGAAAGTTTTAAAATGATAAACATATTATTTTTACAGCTCAAAATTGAAGAATTTTAAATGCTGTAATTTCTTAAGTTTAATAATTACTAAAACTTTAAATTTACCTATATAATTTCTCGTTTAAAAATTTAAAATAAATTTATTCAATTCTGAAGCGATGAGAATTAAAGAATTGAGGTATCGGCTCAAATAACGTTTTATGAACAGAAATCTTGGAAGAACCAAATACGGCCTTTTGGGGTCTAAGCTAGGTATTTATTATTTGTTAAAATTATAAAATGTTTATTTAAGGTATAAATTATAATATGCAGGAATTTTTAATATTTTCAGGCGAAAAATGCGACACACTTACAAAACTTAAATAGTTCCTGTACCCAAAACAACAAGGTATTAAGGCTTTTGCATCTCAATATACATTTTATAGAGATAATTTTTTTTAGTTTAAAATCATCGATCTAATAAGTTTTAAGTGTCTAGGTTAATGATATAATCTTACACAAGTATTCAAATATTTATTATATTTATTTTACAGTATTTTATTGTCCTATCGGTTATATTTAATAAAAGAAACTATAATGTATTATTTACTTCATAGAAAGACAATATTAATTAAGAATTTAAAGTAAATTAAGAAGAATGATAACAGAAACCAAAAATACAAATTCTTTGCTACCGTTGTCGAATTTCTGAATAAAAAAAATTACAGTAAAAAGTCTCTGTTGATAGGGTAACGGTACCAGTTACCGAGGGCGATCCGATTGTCCAAGGTGGAATATCCTATTTTATTAGAGTTATAAATTATTTTAAAGTATTCTTCAATTTTTAAAACGTTGAAGATTTCCTAGGTATCCTACTGAACCCTGAAAGTGAATCCAGGGTTCTAAATGGCTGATTGTAGATTACAAAATAAGACAGCGATTCATATCCACAAATGAAAAGAATGCGTCAAAAAATTGACATTTGTTCTAGGCGAGCGTAAAAGAAATTCTTATATCGACATCCTAAATATCTGTAGGGTTTGCTTGGAATGGAAGCAAGCTTTCTCTAAGCGGTTTTACGAGAAAAGATACGATTCTAAGCCAGGCTCTTTCTCAAAGAGGACCTGGAAGGAATTTGAATTCGAAACATCAGGATTCGATAGCCACAGCATCGATGTATTTTCCTGATATCTGCCAAAATTGATCACAGGTCTTCGTTCGAGAAATGTTGGGGTGATTTTACCAGTGATTCTGTCGAATTGAGCTTTTTCTCACGGGCGAACTCATCGCGAGAGACAGGAGGAAAAAACCGAATAAAGAAGAGAAGTGAGCAATGTCGAACGAGGGTTGATATCCGACAAAGCTATAAGATTGATTGGTCGAGGGTTACTTTCGCACTTGTCTTACCGACTGATCTATGTCTTACTTTTGATGTGGAACGAAGAAGAATCTTACGTGTCTTAACTTTTTCATTCCACTGTCTAAGCACCATCCAGGGGTTCCAGTAGATCACTGTCGTGATGAGCGATTACACAAATTTACCACAAATTATCCTCCAATCGCTTATCGTCAGACGCGCGCCTCTTTTAAATATCGCGCTCGATAATTTATTTACCGCCCGCTACGCACTCGGTCTTTTTACTTCCCCAAATTTGTGCATATAACTTTTTAAATTAAAGGTCAGAATATCGGCAGCTATGATTTGCTGATTGTGAATTCTCTTCTGTTAAAGCTCATTTGGCTTTGATGAACACATTGCCATAACGTATCTTGTAAGTCGCGTTTGATTAAAATTCTTGTGAAACGCGCACGTTTCTATATTATGTTCAATGCTATTATATTGCTATTATATAAATTTTATTTTTCATTATTAGCCAAATATTTTTTTCATATTTAGCACTAATCTTTATTCGCGGCTGCTCCAAGAAATAAAAAAAAATTATTCCTTCTTTCACGAATAAAACGGAAACATTGCGTTCTATAAAAAATCATCTCGAACAAATTTTTAGATCTTTGTTGGATGAATAACTTTTGTTTGTTCATTTCATTTTAATCTCACGTAAATTTTCCAAAAAATGTATTGTTTTTATTTTCAGTAATATTTTTTACGCTTAAAGCAAAAGCTTCGCGTCGTATTAAAAACAATTAGGAATAAATTTGTGGACATTTTTTGGATAAATAATTTTTGATTATTACTTTTTTCATATCTTGCAGTCTTACCAAAAGTGGAATTTTCTATTTTTAATATCGATATTCACGATTTAAACGAAAAATATCTCTCAACAATTTTTCATCATTTTAAGATTAACAACTTTGCTTTCTACACTTTTTCATATTTCTTATCGTTTTCGTTGCGAATGTCATTTTTGATTTTCCAAAATTAATTTTCCATGGATAAAACAAGAACCGTTAATCAAAACGAACTACATTAAAAATTGCACTGTTTAATTAAAAATTTAATTATTTTATTAAAAATGTAACTATTTTGTTTTAAAAGTCATCTTTTTGGTGTAAAATCCAACTACTTGGTTAAATCTGAACTACCTTTTTAATAATTAACTTTTTGGTTGAAAATTCATCTCTTCCGTTGAAAGTTTGAATTTTGTATTATTATAAAATTCTAATTTGTCTTCTTAGTTAAAAATAATCTTTTGGGTTAAACACTTTTGTTGAAAATTAATTTTGTTGTCGTTAAAGATTCATCATTTTATTAGAAAATTTATCTCTTTGGTTGAAATATTTTTTTTTACTAAAAATGCAACTATTCCATGTTTTGTTCGAACATGATATACAATTGATGCATTATTTCAGTTAAAAATCCACTGGTTTTCTAGGAAATTCATCTGCTTGGCTTGAAAATTCAACAATTTAAAAAAAAATAATTATTCGCAAATTAAGTAAATTGAATTATGAATAATTATAAATTAATGATTATTTGGTGGAAAATTGAACTTGTTTTGCCACAAATTAATGTTTTATCTTCTATATTTAAATATTTGTTAAAAAAATCGCAGTTTTTTTTAAAATTAAAAATGTTAAAAATCCGTTATTTTTTTAGTTAATTGATTCAACTAAAAATTTGAACTATTCTATTTTTAGTTTAGGCGAATCATTTTTAATTAAAACTCAACCAATTGGTTTACAATTCATTTATCTTGATTAAAATAACAACTATATCTTTAGGGATTCATCTATTTTGTTAAAAATTTCTCGGTTTGGCTTGCAAATTCAACAATTTGGTAGAAAATTATATTAGCTGGATGAAAATTCGTCTTTTTCGGTTTAATTCAACAGGTTGAAAATTCTTCTTGTTTTAAAATTATTTGCTAATACTAAATTTTTAAAATTCCATTTTAGTTCAAAAAAATCTTTTCTGTTGAAACTTCAACTATTTGGTATAAAATTGAACTATCTTGATCAAAATATTTCTATTTGATTAAGGATTGAACTGTTTTGTTCAAAATTTGCTATTTGGAAGAAGATCTACCATATATGGTAAAAAAGCCACCTTTCTCTGTTTAAAATGAGTATTTTCTCTGCAGATTTATATTCTCGGGTTGAAAATTTAACTGTCTTATAAATTTTGTCTTTTTAGTTTGAAAATTCAACTGATTTTAGTTGAATTTCAATTTTTTGTTTTTGAGAATTTCGACCATTTGGTTAAAAGTGCACATTTTAAGGATTAAAATTGAACTATTTTAATCCAATTCCCTTCCTTTCTACTGCTAATTCATTTTTTACAGTAGAAATAACGTCTTTCATGGTTAAAAATTTATCTTTTTTGTTGAAAATACATTTTTTTCTTTGAAAAATTCGACGATTTGGTTGTTAATGCAATATACATCGACATTAAATCTAAGAAATTAAAAGGGTTTATATTGAGTTAAACGTTATTAAAAAAAAATAACAAAATTAGTAATGAGGCTTCTAGACGACTCCGAAGCTTAACATAGATTTTCGAAAAAAATGGTTTCATTGTTTATAGTTAACATTTTGCACTTAGAAATGTTAAGAATTAAATAAATTTACTTTTGAAGTATTGCCAATTACTTATTTAAACATGTTGCTTTTAACTATCAATTTCTTTACAACTACCGCTAATTTAATTTGTGGTAGTTGTGGCGATGAAGTGCTTTCTTGCACTTGCAAATACTCATTTTAAATTATCTACTTCAATAAGAGAATAAAACTTAATCTAATTAAACAAAAAAATTTATTTACTGTCGTTAATTGTTTAATAGGGAGGCGTTGATCATTCTAATTTAGAATGCACATCATGTATTTGGTTTTGAAAGATCTCACAAAGCTTCAAGAGATTTTAATTATATTGTTGGAAATTAATCTTTTTAATTAAAAATTCATCAACTTGGTTTACAGTTAAACTATATTGGTAAAAATTAATTTTTTTATCGAAAGCTGATGTCTTTGGTTGATCAATTAACTGTTTAGTAAAAAAGCCTTTTTTGTGTTAGAATTAACTTTTTAACTGAAAATGTAACTTTTTCAATCTTTTGAAGATTTTTTATTAATTGAAAATTCCCCTTTTTTGGTGAAAACAAATTTTTTAGTTTGAAATTTCATTTTTCTGGCTTAAAATTGCATTTTTGTTGGGTAAAAATGCATCAGTTTCATTAAAAAATAATTTTTTGCTAAAAAGTCATATTTTTGGTTTTAAAATTTAAGTTTGGTAGATAATTCGTCTTTGGCTTGAAGTTTTAACCATTTAGATTAACTTTTATTTAATTCGTGAGTGAAAAATCTTTATTTGTTGAAAATTCGTCTTTTTGGTTGAAAAAATTTTATGGATAAATTTCACCTGATTTAATTGAAATATAAATTATGACACTGTTTTGTTGGGAATTTATCTTGTTAGTTTGAAAATTCAGTTATTATGTTAAAAATGTAATTATTTTTTTGAAAATTCAAGTATTTTCTTAAAAATTTATTTTTTATGGTAGAAAAGACATTTTTTGTTTTAAATCTACTGAAATACTGTTTTATTTCGTTTATAGAATATTCTATGTTAAAAGTACTGCAAAATTTAAATGCTGGTGTTTGAATATTAATGATCAAGGATAATGAAAAATTGGTCGAAGACAAATTAGGGAATTTTGCAAATTAAGTTCTCAGATAGCCTGCCTAATTCTACTAGCAATAACTAGCAAAGCATTTCTAGAAACTAAACATTACGTACAATAGGGGAAGAAAAGGGTAGAATAATTTTCTGACGGTTTGTTACAGGGCGAAGGGAGAATATAAGGTCAAGATTATTCTACACTTGGTAGGCTGAATAGTTCGATCAGCCATACGTTCCTAAGAAGAGAGAATGTTTATAATTTTGAAACGATCACCAAAAATCGAAAGTCGATTTATGGACCAGCTTTGTATTTGTACGTGTCTCATTTGAAATTGATTCGGTCCTGTATATCTTGATAGAGAAGAATCTCAGGTTTAGTAGATAAGGCTAAGATTATTCTACGCTAGATAAGTGAATCGATGAACCACCTATACATTCCGCAGAATAGAGACTACATATACGTTCCGAATGACCATCAAAAATCAAAAGTCGATTTTTTCGACCACACGAGTATTGCTGTGTCAGCTTTGAAATAGATTCGGTCCTATGTATCTTGATAGAGAAGAAGTTCAGGTCTGGAAGATAAGACCAAGATAATTCTACACTTGGTAGGTTGAACCGATCGACCATCCATACATTTCTCAGGAGAGAGACTGCATATACACTTGGAGAATCTCGTTAGGTTAAACGAGGAAATTCTAAGCTTCGGTTTATAGGTTCCAAGCTAGTCCAGGGACCCCAGTCAGCTATTTACGATGGATTTACTGTACCGGAACGTAGCGTAACTTGAATGTACCGTTCAGTTATACAGGTAGTTGAAACGTACACTGTCACCAGTAGTCGCTTAAACTTGCCAAGTTCCAACTTTAAAGTTTCATTCAAGAGAGAGCAGATATCTCCTGGTCTCTCACACTTGAACCAACTTTTCTCTCTCTTGCTATTTCTCTCCCACTATTGCCCCAACTAATCCAAATCGCGGGTAAACGGGGTTACGCTCCATCCTATTGCCACCCTCAAAAGCTTGATATCCCCCTTAGAACGAGTTTCAACCAAGTACCTCCCGTAAGAACGTGTTCAAGGGTAGAAATGGTCGTTGGTCGGCCTCTTCAAGAAGCTCTTATTTTCATTCAAAGCCTAATATATTATTATTCGCGGACAATATCTCTTATACTAAGAAAAACGAGCACAAGAAAGACTTTTCTCGATAAAGTTTATGTCTTCTTGCATTAGAACTGAAGTTTCTTTGGCGGATTTAAAATTTGACTTGTGAAAGTCGGATTACCTGAGTAAAAATAATTCGTCTTGGCTAAGTCTTCGTCCAAGAAATAGCAAAGCCATAGACAAGACGTTTCTGTAAGTTTCGCCCCTGGCCGCGAGTGAGATTTTATTTTTGGTCTTGAGTTGAAATTTGTCGTCTTCAAGCCGAACTCAAGGACACCGACCACAAAAGGCTTTAAGGACCTCCGAGGGTCATCACTAATCAGATTTACGTTTAACAGAATGTTTATATTATTTGTCCCTATGCTATTTATTTTACATGCATTAATAATTTTGTCCATCTTCAATAATTATGTTCGTTGGATGGCAAATATATAACTGTCTGTAGTTCTTGAGACTGATAGGTTCAAAATTTTAAATGAGACAATATTTTATTACAAAATCACAAGTTCTGTCGGTCGTAAAATTGTAATCCTTAGCAGATGTCAACTGTTTGGTCCCAGCCTAGCTACCTGATTCCAAGAAATCGCCGGCCCTACCGGTGGGGTTCATAGTTCGAAGAAGTCGGAGTCTAATGGGAAATAAAATTTACAAATGAAGACTTTCATAATTTTGACCCTGAAAAATGTTAAAGCCTTAAATTGGTAATATAAATTTCTTCAGAATAAATTCTGTTTACTTCTCAAGACTTAGAGTTATCGTCTTAAGACAAGTCCACCTTGTTTGGTCTTAAGGTTGACATTAAAACTTCTCGTCTCAAGACAAGTCCACCCCGACTTGTCTTCAAAACCCGTCGTAAACCTTAGTCATGAACTCAAGACTTACCTTTTCGACTATTAGGTCTCGTCCCGGGCTGCCAGAGAGACATTGCCGCCTTAAAGACGAACACAAGACGAGCCAAGTCGAACTCAAGACAAAATATTTTCAGTTGGGTTAAAGAGAGTTTAACTAAAAGATGAATTTAAATGACATTTTTAAAAAAATATTTTTATCTTTAATACCAGGAAAAAGATTTTTTTCTTGTATTGGACTAAAAAATGCTAAGGTTTACTAAGGCATTGAAAAAATAAAAAATTCGGCTTAAGTCCCTTTGTATTTTTATTTTCAGGGTTTCTTAAAAAAAAAATCCTTAGAAACTCGTGCCAACGTCTGCCTATGTCTTATCTTGCGTGAAAAAAATTATTCAAGATAGGACCCTGAGGTTTTGTATTCGGGCCATTAAGTGACTAGTGCAGAGCGCAGAAAAATACTATGAACCTTGGGAAAAATGTACTTTCTATTTAAATTATAAATTTTAAGCCGATATTCTACTGAGATGGTTTAAATTGAAGCTCCTGAATTTCAGAATTGAGATACAAAAGTCTAATTTCCTTAAAGTCGCCCGCCAATCCCTTCTGCGTATATTTTTTAATTACTAATACTACTCTGGCTAAAGTATTATTTTAAAGTACTTTTTTTTATTTCAATAGGATTTTGCAATACATTGACTTGATTATTGGACGTTGAATACGATTTTGAATTTTATTTGAATCGAATTTAAATGTCTTAAATTTTAAAGTAGTCTATGAAAACTCGACAATTTAAATCTAAAACCGTTAATTCTAATCCCTCTCAATTAAAACATATACTAGTCATTTTTAATATTTTTGTCGTTAAATACTGTCTAATTTTACAGTTCTTTCATTAAAAATTCTTTGATTAAAAATGCGTTCAATTTTATATTGGTTATTATTTAAAATTTTATAATTTCATAAATATCCATTGTATTAAATGAAACCGATCTATCAATAATGTTTATATTTTAATTGTACAATATTATTATGAATGAGCAGATTTAATAATTAATAATTTTGCAAGAATAAATCTGACAATTTCTCTGTAACGAATAAAACTAATTAAAATTTAATTAAACTAGATTTTTTCTAGAAGTAGACCCAAAAGTAATGTGAATTAAGGTGAAGACCCCAGTAAGTGACATGGGACCAGTGAGTGACATTCTAAATTAATTTCTCTATTTATTAAAATGTTTAGTTGAAATACAAATTTAAATGAAGGTTTAGGCAAAATCAGCATGCTTTAATATTAAATTCCATTTAAATATGTTCAGGGAATAATTTTCAAAGCAGTTTAATTCATGTGTCACTAACGCTTCCACTAGTATGAAGCACAGAAAACATCAATAATTAATAATAAGGAATGCAGACATTGCTGTCATCATGATTTTAGTATTAAAAAATAACTACTTCACTTATTCTTACGAAAAACCTCGTGATTGAGGCGTTTTCAACAGTGAAAAGCTAAATCTTGAACTATTGAAAGCTAATAGTGTTACTAACTGGGGTCTTCACTTTAAGTTGAAACGAAAATTCGACATTAAAAAAAAAATGGCTCCTTTTCCTAGTTCCACTATTCTTACCGTAAAAATCCGACTATAAGCACCCGAATTTCAGTACGCCCACCCACGACCAATAAAAAACACTAAAGAAATTTTACAATCAAAAAGGTCTTACGGTGTAACAAATAATTAACTTCCAAAAATGTAATTTATGTTTACATTCAAAATTCAAACCTAAAAAAAGTTAAATGTATATATTTTTTAAAAATGCTTTTTTACTAGCGTTTATTACTATTATTTGCAAACCCTAAAATCTCAAAAAAATTAAACATTTTTTAAAATTCCTTGAAGACCCTGGAAATTTAATAAAATTTTTAAATCTTCTAAAATGCCTCAAAATAACTTAAAATCCCTCGGAATTTCTGGAAAACGTAAACATTTATTGAAAAAAACAGGTATAAATCATTTAAAATCCCTTGAATAAAAATTAAATTGAACTTATTCAAAAAAGTTTCCTAAGAAAACACGTTAAAATTTCTTTAAATTCTTGGAAACTTAATAAAATCTTTAGATCTTTAAAAATTTTTGAAAATGCCTAAAAATTTTCAGAATTCTTTAGCGTTACTAGGAATCTATAGAAATTTAAATTATTCTCTAAACTTCACTGGAAATATTCTGAAATTTTTGAAAATTCTAAAAATTTCTTTAACCTACTTTGAAATTATTGATACCTTTTGAAATTTTCTAGAATTTTTGAAACCGCAAAAATCCTTTTCAAAAAATGTATAACTCATGTTAAATACCTTGAATATACATTTATTACATTTTCACGAAAATGTATGTTTAAATTCTTTGTATTTAAAAATTATTTCAATATTTTAATATTCTTTATTTCTATACTGATGTCTTATAATAATTTTTAATTATGATTTTTTCACAATAGCGAAAAAATAATAAGAAATACACGCGATTGAACAAACTTGGTGAGCGAGATTAGACCAATTTGCTGGAGTGATTACCCATCCGCTGCTATCCCTCCCCTCACTTTCCCTACTTTTCTTACAACACTTTCCCTGATTTTCCTCTTCTACTCATCTTCACTTGAACTTCCCCTACCCTACTCATTTTCACTTTCCTTCTACTCCTCTTACTTCTTCTATTTCCCTCCCCTGCTTATTATATTTTCCTTATTACCCCTATACTTACTTTCCCTACTTCCCCTACCATACTTCTTCTACTTTCTTTCTATTATTCATCTTCATTTTCTTAATACTGCTTCCCTTACTTAGCGTACTTTCCCCTGCTAACCTATCTTGACTTTTCTAATACACCTTTTTTCACTTCTCCTAATTCCTCTCTCCTAGCTATCTTCTTTTCTCAGCCACCCCTACACTCACTTTTCCTAATTCCCTTATCATACTTCCTCTACTTTCTTTGATATACTCATCTTCACTTTCCTAGTTCTTTTTTCACACTACACATACTCCCCCTCTTCTATTTATCGAAACTTTTTTACAGCTTCTCCTCGTACTTCCCTCACTTTCCATTCCTACTTGGCTCCAATTCTCTACTAATCCTCCTCTCACTTCCTCTACTTTTTCCTCCCTTCTCATCTTTACTTCCTGACTATCCCTACTCCGCTGCTTCATTTACCTCACTCATCTTTATATCCTTCCTCCCCTACAGTCACTTTCCCTACTTTTCTAATTTTATGTGCCCACTTCCCTTAACTTCCCCCGCTTCCCTTCCAGAAAAAATACTACGGATTGTTGATAACCCGAACCAAAGTATAAGAGTGGCGGCCCGGGGCTACGAAATCCTAAACATTATTTAAAAAGCAAGGGTTTGATGTTGAATCAATAGAAATATTTGACACGATTTCGCTATTAGCTAGTTAGCAACTCACGGATGATAGAGAATTAAATAGAATGAATAAGGAACCATAAATACATTTTTTTTTAAATGTAGCAAAAATTCCACAGTATTTCTGCTCTTTTTCCACTATATATGTACACCAGTTTGAGGAGTTATTAAACCATCGCTGCAACCAATACCCTCACTTTCCTTACTTCTCTTGTCACACTTTCCCTGATTTTTCTCCCCTACTCATCTTCACTTCCCTAATATTCCCCTTTCCTAACTTCCCATACTTCCCCTTTCCTAACAATCTTCACTTTCCTACTGCCTCTTATCTCACTTACACTTCTTCTCCCATAGTCATCCTCTTCTTCTTAAAATCACTATATTCACTTTCCCTGTTTTGCTCACTGTACATCTTCTTGTTTCTTTCCATCACTAATCTTCACTTTCCTAGTACTCCTATCCGCACTATCTATAATTCTCATCTATTTATCTAAGCTTGTCTAATATCCCTCCTCTTACTTTCCCTTCTTTCTATTCTTACTTGTCTTCAAATCACTATTGCGCCTCTTTTCACTCCCCCTACTTTTCCCCTCTACTCGCCCTTACTTTTCTACTGCCCCTACTTTTAGTTTCGCTACTTTTTTTACCATACTTCTCCTCCCTCACTCATCTTCACTTTTCTATTACATTTCCTTACACTATTCATACTTTCGCTCGCCTACTTATCCAAACTTTTCTAATATCCCTACTCTTAATCTCCTAACTTGTTCTTCGCTACCTCATTTATATTACTTATATTTACATCTCTACTACCCCTACTCTCACTTTACATAATTTGCTACTAGCCTTCTCATACTTCCCCTAACTTTCCCTCACTTCTGGCCCAGGAAAATATATGACGGTCGGTCGGAAAACCGAATTTAACTATAAGGGCTTCTGTCCGGCATAACGGAATCATAAATATTACTTTAAAAGCCAGCGTTAGCTGTTGAATAAATAGAAACATTTTATAAAATTTAACTATTAGATAGTTAGTGAGTTACATGTGATAGAGAACTGAATGGAAAGAATAAAGAACCATAAAGACGTTTAAAAACATTTTTGAAAAAATTCTGCAGTATTTCTGCTCTTTTCCCACTATCTATCTACTAATAGCACTTGAAATAATTCAAGAGAAAAAAAGGAGTAAGAAAAATATGGCAATGGTCGTTTTCGCTCCTCGTTTCTTTGCCGATCCCTGCAATCCTTGAAAGAGGGTGTAGGATACGCTCCGTTGGATAATGCATCCAACGTACAAATGGGTGGATGGGGTTTCCAGCCGGATTCCCATATCGCTATCGGGAAGTCGCGGCAGGAAGGGAATGAGAGTGTGGGGTGAAAAGACACCTTTGTAAGTTAGCCGGCCTGAAGAGGTACATAAGGATTTTAAAACCCACAGGATGATCGTAAATGTCAATTTGCTACTTAATTTTACCCTGAAAACTATTTGGTCTATCATTATATTATAAATAATCTTCGAATCCATTCATTCATTTTGTTAATATTGAACTTCCTATGTTTCCGCTCGTTCATCCCCTACTTTTTTTCTCGTGGCTTTTTATTTCGTTCCGTAATGACAGAGTAATAGTTTATGTCATTTAACATCATATTAGTTTTTTCCGCTTTGAACCACTTTAAAATTGCATTAAAATTATTTTAATTTTTAAATCCTGATGCACAATTTAAAAATTAATTATTTCCAACGCCTTACATACTTTCAAGATCCTAATTTAAGACTGCCTTTATTTGTAAAGGAAGTTTGACTTATTTAATTGTTAATGCTTCTAGATAAAATTAACTCATTTTAAATGTTTCCAATTAGAAAGCATACAATTTTAAAGCTTTTAGAATAATTACATTTTCAAAATTTACAATTTCTTAAGTAATCAAATAAAAAAATAATCTGATAAAATTAACCAATTTTTTGGGGATCTTTTTGAGGGTCAGTTTTAAATTGAATAGTTTTAGGTTTAAATATTCTAAATTGTTTGGTTTAAATTTTAAATGTAAAAAATTATCTGGTTTCTTAAATTCTGCGAAATCGTAGAATAACAAATTTAAAGATTTGATTGATAATTTGCATACATTTCATTTCAAAGGATTGTAAACAAATCATTTTAGAATTAAATACGTTCAGTATAAATTCAAAACCATGAAACATTATTACAATAAATTCTTAAATGCAAGCTCTGAAGATTTTAGGACTAGGTATTTAAAATTAGAAAAAAATTTATTTGAATATTTTGAAAAGTTTTTAATATAAAAAGTCAACATTAAAAAAATCAAATTCAAACTTTAAATTCATACATAGTAATCGTGTTTTGTTTTGTTTTACAAATTTTAAACTTTAAATATAATATCCTGAAATTATCCGATTTTCAGTAGAAGATTTTAAAAACTAACCATTAAAAATTGAAAAATATTTCATTAGAAAATTTTAAGATTTAATAATAATTTTTAATGAAGTGTTAAAAATTAAACCAATTTAAATTGTGGGTTTTAAATGAAAATAGATAAAAATAGAATTATGTGAAGTTAATACCATGATAACTCAATATTCTCTTTATTTGTGAATGGTTACAATTTCAGTGCTCTGAATTTTTATGATGAAATCTGAATTTTCTAAATTATAATCTACAATTTGCAAATTGTTAATTCCCGCATGATTTGAATTCACCTAAAATAATTAAAATTTTAACCTGGTTGAGTGTTCATAAATTGTAATATCATAATTGTTGATAACTAAACAATTTATCATTTTTAAGTCAAGTTTGGATTCGTTTAATTTACAACATCCCATAGTAGACATTTTTTCATTTGCAGTTTTTCTTATTTAAAATTACTATTCATTTTGAATCTTTTTCTTTTACAAAAATTTGATTCTTAAAGAATAAAGTAATGTCAAAATTTTGCATTTTAATAGGCAAAAATGACGGTGATTGTATTTTTTGATCTTATACACAATTTTTCTAATTAGTCTTAAGGTCAAATTTTAATTTTATATTTATTAACAATGTAAAATTGCTGAATTTCAGAAACTTTGAATTTGCAACATTTAATTCAGTTTTTAATTAGACATTGTGGAATTGTATTAGCTTTGAAATAAAATAGTTCACGCTCGATGATATATTAATGTCGCGCTTCTCGCTCGATAATGTATTTACGTCGCGCTACGCGCTCAATTTTTGTGTGTAGACTTTTTAAAACTCAAGGTCAAACCATCGACAACTGTCATTTGGTAATTGTGAATTGTCTTTTGTTAAAGCTCCTTCGGCCTTAACGAACACATTCTCATCACGTATCACGTGCTTCGCACTTGATTTTGCCCAAAATTTCAACGTTTTTACATTACGCTCAGCAGATTTGTATCAAATATAATATAGTTTTTAAGTTACTATGCCTAGGATTGATTATTTGGATATTCAAAAATAAAGCACCACTTGTATTTATCATGATTACTTTATTATTTGTTTTTTATTTTATATTAAATTTTATTCTTAACTGCGCTGAAACATGTGCCAATTCTTTTTAAAAAATTTGGTTACACATTTTATTGCAATTTTAATCGTTTTTCCATAAACTGAATTTGCTTATTTCTAATATTTTTTATAATTTAAACTTTACACATTCGGTCTACTGAAATACTTGAAATACTGTGGAATTGTTGTATGAAAAATTTAAATTTTTGATTTTTCAAGAAAATTCAAAAAGTTGTTATCATAATCTTGTTGGGTATTCAAAAAGCAACATTTTTCTTCTCTTGACTTTTGTTCATATCGTGCGTTATGTGACAGAAAATGTTCATTATCGTGTGTTTTTTGGAATTTTGTAAATGCTGTAACTCTGGTAATTTTTGGTCTTATGAAAAAAGTAATAAGAATAAATTGAATGAATTTTGAATACTATGAATAACCGTACATGAGAATTTTTGAATTAAAAAAAAGTAGTCTCAAAAATATTCAAAATGTCCCCACTTTTTGAATTTTTTTCCAAAATGGCTATTTAACAAACTTGACAGACATACGTACAGATAGACATACGTACATACATACAGACATACAGTTATACAGACATACAGGCAGACACATTCGTAAAAACCTGTTTTTCGGATTCAAGGGGGTCTCAAAACGCGGACATTTGACAAAAACTTGGGGGGGGGGGGTCAAATTTTACACAAATCTAATAAAATCCATCGAAATCCTGACAAAGTACATAAAATATGATCATATTCCTCGAAATCACTTGAAATATTTGAAGTTTTATGAAATCCTTTGAGAACTTGGTAAATTTATTAAAATTATTAAAAGCCTTTAAAATTCCATAAAGTTATTGAAATCCTTGAAAATCTGATAAAATTCCTTAAAAATTTAGATACATATTGAAATATTTTTCAATGTCTTAAAATCTTAAAAGCCCTATAAAATCCTTCCAAATCTTTCGAAATTCTTTAAAACCGCATATTAACGGAAATCTTTGAAATCTGTTAATTCTTGTTAAAGTCTGCAATTTGTAGAAATATTATAAATGTTAAAACAATTTTAATCTATTAAAATGCATGAAAAACAACTTGAAATCTCTAACCACCCTTTGATTGACCTTCTACGAAGACCCTTAATTGCAATCATTGAAAATACCCTGAAACCTTTTAAATCCTACGAAATCTTTCAAAATCCTTATGAATTTTTAGTAAATTCCTTGCAATCTCATAAATTTGTTTAAATCTCTTAAAATCTCTTAAAATCTCTTGAAATATTTGAGATAATATGAAATCCCTTAATTAAGTCTTGTGAAATTTCTTAGGCTGCCTTGAAGTCTTTAAATTTGGTTTAAATTCTTTCAAAAGATTAAAATCTTTATAATTTCATAAAATAATTGAAGTCCTTAAAATTTTTATGAATTCCCGTGAAAGTTAAAGGCCTATAGAGGAAAACTCTTGAACTTATTTCAAACAAGCAAAAAAACTCATAATTCGAAAAAAGTCGGATCAAATTTAAATTTTATTACGTAAAGTTGAAGTTCTACATTTTCCTCAGAAAATACTCCGAGATGATTCATATTAAATATTTGTATGTCAGTAGAAATGTGAAATGACGTTATAAGATTTTTTGCTTTACTGAAAAAATGTGATAAATTATACCGTTATCGAAAATAGGATTTGCAAGAGATGGTAAAATTTTCTTTGAAACTCGGGACCAAGTCAAGAAAGAAGAAAAAAAATTTGCAAGAGTTTACCTTTATCTCACGCTTCAGAGCAGCGGAATCAACTTACTATTGTTATTGTCTGCGAAACAAACAACATGAAGAATTCAGTATAAGCCAAAACTGTCACATTGAAAAACACGAGTCTAAGGCATTCGTAATCTCAAAAGAGTGTCAGCTCTCGAGGCGAGTGGAGGGTGGGGTACCAAGTCCCGTTTTGCATCGTTCCACATGGAAAGGTGATCAAAAAGCAGAGTTAATACAAAGAGCAGGCCTGAGATTTTATTAAGGCACTTTTCAGAATATTCTAAGGTTTTCAAAAGAATTTACCGAAATTTAAGGGAAATGATTTTCAGATGTTTAAAAAATTTGTTAGGGTATTTTTTTGGTCTTCAAGTGCGGTGCAGAAATTTTACTTCATCTGTTTTGAACAAAAATGTAATGTAAATTTCGCATGTACCCAGTCCATTACTGCGCAATTCTTTCTAAAAACAAAAGTTTTTGGCATACACATTTTCTCATCTACACTGTTAGAAATTTCTGTAGGAATTTTCAGAGACGCCTCATTAAAGTTTTATGAAGAAACCGTTTTTAAATTGTTCTAAACTATAACGAAATTTTTAGCAATGGTAACTGCATGAAACTCCAGTGACATGTTTTAGAAAATTCGGTTACATTTTAGGAATTTTCAGTTACGGTGAAACGCTTCTATAGCCCCGATTTCGGGGCTAACGGTCGGTGTCAACTAACTCATTATAGCTTGCTCCGCTTTTGTTTTTTCACGCCTGACTGCTCGCCTGAGTGACAGCCACAGATCCCACGCAGCACCTGTTACACCTACAAACGGCGCGGCGTCAATTCTCGGAAAGTCTACAGAAGGGAGGGCTATAGAATATTTTCACTATACTGTAACTGAAAACTTCGAAAGGCTTAAAATTATTTTCGATTAATTAATTTTAATTTAAAGCATGCAAACCATATTTGTCATGAGAATATAAATAGGAAGAAAATATGAGTAAACTTAATACAAAAAATACGTAGGTATCTATATATTATAATAGTACGTACATTCATTCTATTAAATATATGGTCAAGGCCTTATTTTACGATAAGAAGTTTTTTTTACATTTTATTCTTTGAGTATAGTATATAATATAGCTATTTACATATAAATTTCAGTCGCATATAGGCTTACTATATTTGATATTTTAAAAACAAATATATACTGCAAATTTATACTAAAACTAATGAACGAAACAATATTGTCTCTATATATTACATGTTTGTAGAAATTTACCTACAAAATGTATACAAAATGTTATTTTGTTTTTTATACATAATATTCGCATGTAATTTTTTTGTAAAAAATTGGATTTATAATCAGAAAATATGAATTTGCAGCAAATTTCAATAAAAAATGCAAACTTAAAATAAATTCGAATTTTCATCAAAAAAAGATTTTATTTTGAGCTTTCAACATTATAATATCAGTTCTAAACAAGAAGTAAATTTTCTGCGAAGATTATACTTGAATTTTCTAACTACAAAAAATAAGAATTTTCAACAAAACAGTTGCATTTCTAACAACAAAAATGACTTTTAAACCGAATTCTTTTAATTTTAAACAAAACCGTTGCATTTTTGCCGAAGAAAAATCCAATTTCTAGTCATATAAATAAATGTTTGAAATAAAAATACGATTTTTAAAAAAATAGTTGCATTTTCAACCAAAAACGATTTTAGTTTGACTTTTTAGCATCAAAATGTGAGTTTTTAAAATTAAGTCAATTTTCTACGAAATCAGTGAATTTTCAACCTAAAAAACGAATTTTCAACCAAAAAGGATGATTCTACTACAAAATTGTTGAATTTTCAAACAAATAATAAAATTTATAACTAAAAAGGTAATCTTGTGGAGGTAGTTACTAGAAACAAATAAATATAAATACAAGGAACAGAAATTAATAAAAAGAATATTATATCACGTTTACCGCCATACTTCATTTTCAATTTTCGCCAATTTTTCACTGACCAAATTTTCATTTTCCCAGATCATATTGATATTTAAAAACCAAAATCTCAACCATTCACGTTCATAACCTAGGATCTTTTAGAAACGAAATACAATTTTAAATTAAGGTTAAAAAATTCATATTTATTCTACTTGACATTTTAAAATTATAGATATTCTGTGGCTCTTTCACGATTTTTTTTTCGTTAAATCCCTGAGTTTTCTCTGTCCAATAAAATTCATTTTTTGCATTTGCGAGTTCTAAAAAATTATGAATATGAATAAAGACACCCCCCCCCCTTCTGTAACAAATCATTACAAGATCTCTCGAATCTGCCGATTACTAATACTGAAACACCAAGCTTCGACTGCGCAGTTGTTCCCGTTACGATAACTTATATTTCTGTTATCATTCAGGAATTTTAGGAAACTATTCGTAATTTTCGGAAACTGCGGCTGAAGCTAAAAAAATTTAGTAAATTTACTATAAAAGTTACTAAATTTGGTTATCAGCAACCTAATTTCTTAAATTTCAGTTTGTTTAGTATCTTAAATGTGTCGAAATTTTGCGAATATTAATAACATTCTAATGTCCACATATTTCACCTGCATTGACCGAATTTGGGTGAGACTGACATTATAACTTGACATTCCACCTCACGACGACTGGCTAATTATGTTGGACATGATTTTTACTCGCAAAATAAATTTCTCTCATTGAATTGGTAGTTGGGCGTATGCTTTAAACAAGAAACAATACAAACAATGGAGTAGCCTCGGAATAAAGTCAAACTTTGGCTAACAAAAGACAAGCTTTTGGTAAAGATCACATTTCAGACTATGAATGGAAACAGGGTGTTTGTAATGCTAGAGTGGTAAATGATTTTAAGGAAAGACAATTAAGAAAAACAATGCACAGAAGAACAGTGCACGAAAGGAAGGAAGATATCTTCTGTATTTTTGACTCAAAGAAAAAGGAATGCGATAGTAGAATAATAGGAAATGCATGTAGATTCATTTCCTTTCAGGGTTTCATAGCCCCGAGCAGAAATCCTTATTGTTTCGTTCGGTTGTCTGTCCGTCGACGAGATTCGATACGATAATCGAGACGAGATTGAAGATAAGACAAGATTTAAGGTGAGATGAGATGAAGAGTAAAAGAGGGAAGCAAAGGGGTGAGTAGAAAGTGGAAAGGGGTAGATGGGGGTGATTTAAACGACCGAATAGGCAACGAAATCCTTTATTGTATGCGCATGTCGCCTACCTTGTTTAATTTTAAATAAATAAGAAGGAAATAAAACGGATTTTGTATATGACCGTTTGAAAAGACAAAGGAGGTCACGAAAGGGGAGAGGCTTGAGAAAACTCTAAAATGCGTGCAGGAGTGTTTTTCTTCGAAACTTTGTGGCGCCAAATCGATCCGTAACCGGCAATTAAAGTTACCCTGGTCTCGCGTACGTGCGACGTGATACTTATCTTAACTCTGATTGGCCTCTGGAAGTACGAGACTGACGTTTTTTCAAAGACCGCGTGACTACTCTTACATTTGTGACCGCAGCAACCCTTAACTTGAATTAGCTCAGTGTAGAAAACACAGGTGTTGCCAAGTCGATCTTGGATCTTGGATGGTAATTACATTGACCCTACCTACCAACGTAATGATGTTGCTAATCGACCCTCCCACGTAAGGTCCCGGAAAATCGAATCCGCACAATTTTATGTCGTTTGAAACTTTTATAAAGATTTACGACCAATAGATCTGATTAGAACCTATAAAAATTAGCCCCACGACAGGATTGAAACAGTTTATAAGGAAGATAACTAAGAATGCAAGCTTTTAGTTGCACCCAAAAATAATTATATAAAAATATAAAAATCATATTAAATCATATAAAAATAATTATAGAACATTTTGTGTTAAGAGACAAACGAATTCTTTTGCCTCATTCATTACCCGTTACAATTTCCAAAATGAAACAATTTTTTGTATATTTTTGCTTTCTTGTAGCGGAAGCTTTATAATGGAAAAAGTTTAGAAACTTTTTAAAATCATTTAATCAAACGTTTCTTAATTTGGAGGGCTTATTTACAACACTAATATCTTGAAAGTGACAGAGGAATTTCTCAAAATATTCATTGAATTTTTTAGCACTAAATAATATTTTACAAATCGAATTCTTATAGTAAAAATTTTTTCGTTAACCTAATTCAAAGTTAATACAAGAATAAACAAGATTTCTTGGCTCGAGACAAATCGATTTACCTATTATTTTAATACAGTTTATTAAAGAGTAAGAAAGTTATGGTCATTCATATTATATTAAACATTGATTTTTATAGGACACATTGTTTTCATTTTCATCATTTACATTTGGTGCAAGAATGAAAAAGATGTGTTCAATTTATTAAATAGTGAGAAATCTATGCTCATGCGTAATATTTGAAAATACAGTTTTTTATAGTAAAACTTTTTTCTTTAACATAATTCAAAATTGATTCAAGAATAAAAAACATTCCTTTGTTTCATGCCAACCGATTGACCTACGAGTATAATATAGATACATTTTATTGAAGATTGTGAAAGCTATAGTAATGCATGATGTTTGAAAATACGGGTTTTCATAGTTAAACTTTTTTCTGTAACATAATACCAGGTGTATACATATGAAACCGGTATTTCCATCTAGCGGCCAGTAGGCACACTTGTAGGCACTGTCGGAACTTACCATTTGTGCTAATTGGCGTATTG
>NC_046660.1:72296711-72304124 GCF_010883055.1 Belonocnema kinseyi | reverse complement strand
GGGCGCATACTTTGAATAAAATATTTGTTATCATTCTCTTGAAATAAATGTGTTTTTTTCTTGAAAAAATACCGGTTTCATATGTATACACCTGGTACAATGTGGTTTCCAGAGTAAAAAAGATTTCTTGGTTATAATCATTTATATTATATTAAAAATCGGCTTTTTATCTTTAAAATGTTCCCAATCTCATAATTTAAAGTTGATTTGAGAATAGAATGATGTGTTGATTTTAAACGATTCGATTAACTTACAATATTGATACACTTTATTGAATAGTAAGGAAGCTACGGTAATGCATAATATTTGAAGAAAAAAAACAGTTTTTATACTCACATTTTTTCCCTGACATTATTCAAAATTGATGGAATAACGAAAAAGATTCTTTGATTCGCTACAAATCGATTAACCTATAATATCAATACACTTTATTGAAGAGCAAGGAGGTTATGCTAATTCGTAATATTTAAAATATTCCCTTTTCCAGATCGAAAAATTACCATTTTAAATACAAAAATTTGATTTGTCCTATTTGCCATTATATTTTTCTTTAATTTTGTATCATTTGGTAATTTTGTATTTTTTGTAAGTTTCTATTCTTAAATTTATCAAAATGAAAACTTTAGTTTGTCTATTATTTGAAAAATCCAAAATGCTTCCTCTATGAGAAAGAAAATAAATTTTCTCTAGATTTTTTAGCCATCAAGATATTAAATTTTTTGAACTTGGAAAATAATTAGAAGAAAAAAGAAGATCCCCAATCTCTGGGATGTCAATTACAATACCCATGTTCTTACATGAAAAATGTTATTTTAAATTAAAAAATCATGTATGCACATGTATGTTTAAGAAATATTTTGATGTGGAGGATGACATGAAGAATTTCATGAAAATAAGACTGAAAGAATATCTTCCTGCATAATATTCTAAAAAAAGAAATTTTCGCTTTCTTAACAACTTGTAAAAAACACAGAAAATTTTATCTCTCAATGCAAATCTATATGCCAAGACCTTTAATTTTAGCCCATTTTTATCATTTATAAATCTTTGATAACAAAAAATATCAGAATATTATTGTAAATTATTTTTGAATCTCTGATAACAAAAGAATATTTTGTTTTGCCGCAGCAAATTTTATTCTTTTATACATATAAAAATAAAAAGTTCTTTGTTTTAAGACCCCTGGAAGAAAATTAGGTAATTTGTACAGTATATGATAAAACATGTACCAAAAAGGATGCTCGATATTATTATATAATTATAAGTTTCAAAATTTGCTATAGAATCAGGGAATTTAATTAATGATACGTAATGAAAAAAATTAGCAATAAAGTAATAAAAACTAGAAGTCGAAGAAACAATTTGAGAGATGAAAAAGAAATCTGAAGAGACTGTGGTGATTTTTTGTGATTTATAGGCCAACATAGGAAAATTTTGCATTTCCCCACTACTGCAAAGTTAATAATTTTTTAGGATTTGTAGCAATGATGATTCTTGTATACTTTTTTCTTTGCTGTTAACAAGAGAAGTTTTCTAATGAAAAAATCTTTTCTTGGGCAAGAATCTCATTCTATGTTGAGTTGAAATCGATTTCTGTAATAAGGAAATCGTTTGTACGTTCTCTGAATACTGAACCTTTTTTTATTCGTATCCTATAACATTTGCTTCGACATATTTGGGTTTCACGTGACGTGCATACTTGAAGAACGTACCAACCGCATTTTAATTCAACAGTCGTTCGACTGACTAAAAAAGTACTGTTACAAAAACCTATTTGGAAGAGATCTATAAGGTAAAGGGTATTCACAATAACGTGAGAAAATTATTGTATGCAATTCGAAAATATATACATCTAAACATGAATTTAGTGAAATAGTTAACTCTCACCTTGTAGCAAATATTTATTTTAATCTGTTCAGTTGCGGCAAAAAACTTATAGTATGAGTGAAAAACATTTCATTTAACCCTCCGCCGTCCATGTGGGTCATACGTGACCCAGGGGATTTTTCGTGGTCGAATTTTATCGAGAAGAATCAAGTTGACGGATCATCCCCCCCCCCCCTAAAAAAATTAGTCTCATATGAGGCCAGAACGAACCAAGTCGCATAAGTCTTGCGCTTTTCGGCTACGAGTGAACAGCAATTGAAAACTGGTTTGGGTCGTGAACGACCCACCTGGACGGCGGCTTTAGTGTTTCTTCCAGGTCATTAAATTTTTATTTTTTTATTTTTCTCGCTGTTTTAATGTAATTAACGAAGACTTTTTTAAAAATGCATTATAGGCACTTTTTCAAAAAGTCTTATAAGAGCGGAAAAATCGATGATGAAACTCAGAAGCCAGAAGTAGTTGTTTTTTATAACAAAACTAAAGGCGGCACCGATACCTTCGACTGACGTGTAAACATGATTTAATTGCTTGTCTTGCAAAAAGATGGCCTTTTCGATTGTTTTATGGCATGCTGGTTCAAGCAGGCATCAATGTAATGATTTTTTATACTTTAAAAAACAATGGTGAATCTCGGAGCCGTCGTAAATTTTTGAAAATGTTGTGTTCTGATTTGATAAGGCCATAGCTGCGAATTCGTTTGCAGAAGCCTCATTTATCATTTTCGCATATGATGTGTAAAATTGTTTATTTTTTAAATACAAATACATGGAGCAAAATCAGCATTATACTTTTTTCTTCATGTAATATTCCTTTCTAAAAACAGCAATTTCATGCGTCAAAACAAATATGTTTTGGGAAGACAACACAGGTGAGTTATTTTTTTACACGAGAGCTTAGTGAGACAAAATAAAAACTCGTAAGCTTTTTTTTTAAATTAATTATTAAAAAATTTATATAATCTTAATGAAATTCCCACCTTTTCCTTGTTTTTTTTTTACTATTTTAATTACTTAAAACAGGAATGTCTTTTTGAATGCTCAAAAATAACTGAATGTTAAAATAGAAGATCAGAATAATAACTTAGAAATTTTAAAGTATTTTTTTATCGCAAACTGTATTGGTGGAGGAGCGGTGGACACAGGTGAACCATATGGACGGCGGAAGTAGTCAAAATAACATGGACGGCGGAGGGTTAAGATTGTCTACAAAAGTTTAATATTAAAAATGAAAAAATGGTTAAATAATAATAATCTACAATACTTTTGTACTAATAATAAAAAATTTGTAAATGAGTTTCCAATAGACTACGCTGATTAAGCAAATCCAATTGCTTAAATATATTTCAGTCAATCTAATCGAATTATTGTTAACCGAATTCAGAAACAGAATTAAAGCATGTCCCGAAAAATTTTAATTGTTTCATCAGGTTACATAATATTCAGATTCAATATTTCAGTGGCAGTAATCAATACGAATTAATGAGACATGTTCAATAATTCAGTCTTATGAAATTAGATTGCAAAGTTACATAAACTATGTAAATAAACTTATAAAGAATACTATAACTTACGAATATGAGATACTTGGTCGAAATTAATTTTTATAGTAATATATATATATATATATATATTACTATACTATGTAACAAAACGAATGCATTTTGCAGCTTTACGAGGTTGTGAAGTAGATGGAATATCTCCAATGTCTCCAATGAATACTCCATTCCAAAAATTTTAATTTTGATATTGTGTACAATTTTTTAAAGTTTTAGTATTGTGGATTTGAAATTGAAGCTTCGAAATTTAAAATATCTCATTTTTCGTATGAAATTTTTAATGTTAACTTTCAAACTGTAAAATTCCAGATTCTTTAAATATAAAATTTTTCATTTTGGAATAATACAACTTTTGGATGTTTGAATTAAAAATATTTTTAATATTAATTTGAAATTTCACAAATATTGGTTTTTAATACAAATTGACATCAGAAAATTGATTAATTCACGTTTTTATTTCGAAATATTGAAAGCCTACAATATTGTACTAACGAAAATTAGGGTGTCACCGAAAAATTAAAAGATTAACTTCCGAGTTTTAATTTCTTAGTTAAGAAACTCACTGGAATTTTTTCAAATTAAAAGAAAATATTTTAGAGGTGCCGGGAACTTTCTGAAACTGTAAAAATTTTTGAAATTTCTTATATATGTGCAAAAACTGTATAAAAATGATTGATTTGTAATTTTTTAGGTTCCCTTAGACATATAAAATTAAAATTGATAAAAGCTAATCCTACTGAATATAAGAGTTATTTTTTAAAAAAGAACATTTAATTTTCGGTTTTTGCAAGATTAACAATTATTTTTTAAAAGTGTGAAAATTGTTAACCCGGACTTTATTCAGTTTAAATGAAAGTAACACGGTATTATTTTATATTTTTAAAACACGATTTTTCTAATTATAATTACTATCGTGAAATTTTCCACTTTGTGATTTTTAAACTAACACTGCCAAGCACGGGATAATTTTTTTTTTCATTGAGAAAGAATTTCTGTATTAAGCAGGAATTTTTTGTAAAATTTCTAATTTTTTATTGTTATTCGTCATCTAAAATACTTTACACAAACAATTTTCGTATTATTTTTCCACTTACATTGTAGAATAAATATAAATATTTTTTAAAGTTTGAAAAACTTTCCGGCACCATTAAACATTTGGTTACAAAATACAAAAAAATCTATTGTGTTTCTGCCATTAAGAACAAAAAATTGAAGAAAAGGATTTAAAAGATCAAACTTTCAATTTGTATGCGCCAACTTAATGCAAATGTAAAAATATAAAATGTTGGACATTTTAGTTTAAAATTAATTATATAACTAAACATTGTAAATCCCCACATTTTTACATAGGGCTTTTAAACTTAAAAGTTGACTCATTAAAAAAATGAAATTCAGTGATAAGGAATTCTATATTGTTAAAGCTCTTTCGGCTTTAACGAAAACATTTGCATCACGTGTCTCGTGAGAAAAGAAGATTAAAAGAAAATTTTCCTAGTTCACTCAGAAAAGTTTTTATTATTTAATTTATTCTACATCGTGTCTTTGTGTCCAAAAATTTAATCTGTTTATTCGTAATGTAGTTTCTCACGATCATAACAAAAACTATGCGTGATATTAAAAACTGATTACTAACAAATTTGTCTCTCTTTTTTGGGTGAACACCTTTGGTCTATTTTGTTTCGTAGCTTGTGTCCTTTATCAAAAAATTTTATTTCTTATTTTAAATATTATTTTTACGAATAAAACCAAAATTACGCGTCAAATAAAAAAGTGACCAATAAAGTTTCTAAATATTTTTTAGATGCACAATTTTTGTCTACTCATCATTCTTCGTATGTAGCATAGTTTAGTCAAAAAATTGAAATTTAGGTTTTTAATTATTTTTTGTGCCATCAAAAATCGAATTTTCGATTTTTCCAGAAAATTTAAAAAGTCTTTATAATAATCTTGTAGAGCTATTAAAAAGCAATGTTTTTTTTCTGTTGACTTTTCACATATCGTGCGTTGTTTAGCTTAAAATGTTCACTTTCGTTTGTTATTTTAGATTTTGCAAATTCTATAACTCTGATGATTTCAGTTTTATAGAAAAAAGCCGTAAGGATGAATTAAATTATTCTCAATAATTTTTAAAATGCTTTAACTTTTTGGATTTTTATCCAAAATATCAGAGTAACGAGCCATGAAGTGGGATTTAAAAAATCGTAAAATAAAGTTTTGAAAGATTAAAATAGATTGAATTTATAAAACTTAAATAATATTTATAATCATTCTGACATTTGAAGAAGTTAAATTATCCAAAAAATTAGATAGATAATATAGATAGAAATTAGATAGAATTCAGAAAAAAACAAGGTGAATTTATAAAGAAATCAAGTGAATTAAAAACAATGATTAAATTCATCGAATTGAGTGAATGTAAAAGGGTTCAAACGAATTTAGGATAAATTGATAAGAATTCAGGAAAAATTTCCAATGAATTACAAACAATTTTTGTAAAAAAGTGAATTTAGAATAATTAAAATGAATTTTAAAAATTCAAGTGAATTTATAAAATTCCAGAAAATCGATAATATTCAAGAGAAGGGCAAAGTATTTTTAGATAAATTAATAATAATTCAGGGTGAATTTTAAATCTTTGTCAATATCTAAAACTCTATAAAATATCTTACAAAATACAAAATACAAAATAAAATTCCGTGATATTCTATGATGAAATTTTCTAAAATTCTGGAAAATAAATTTAAATACACTGCGAGTTTGCAAATCCTTCACTAAAAAAACGTCTGGTTAAATTAACCAGATTACTGGTTAAATATGCCCTTACTATTTTTTCTGGATAGAGTAACCAGAATTCTGGTTAAATTAATCAGAAATTTTTATTAAAATATATAATATTTTGAAATTCCTTAAAATACTTCAAATTAAAAATTCCTGAAAATTCCTTAGAAGTTTGATAAATAACCTAATATTATAAAAATTCCTTGACATTATTGAAATATATTTAAAATTTCTGGAAATCTCTAAAAATACACGGAAATATTTCAAAGAATTCAAGACAATTCAAAAATAAGTAAAGACCTTAAATTAATAGAGATGAACTCAAACGTTAATTTATTGAATTCAAAGTGACTGATGTTATCTTTTAATAAATAAATAGTGACTCATAGTGACTGTGTGGCAGACATTATTTTTCACAGTTACTTCTTACAGAAATTCTCTGATTTTTCTAATTCTTTTAAAGTGCCTGACTTAAATCCCAGGTGGGAATTTCGGTAGTGTGCCGGAGTTTACCACCGGCGCAGTACTAGCCCAGTACTGCCCACCAGTGCAGACAGCCGGTGGTTCACCCAGTACTGGCAGAACGTTGGCTGTACGACCGGGGCGACACTATGCCAGTAGTACAAAAATATACTTAAAAAAAAACACGTCTACAAATGTTGTCAGAGTGTTTTGGAATGTCGAGAAATTGACTATACAATTAAGGTGAAAACATTTTGTTTCTATTACTTTTTTAAGGAAAATATTCTAAGTTCCACCTTCATGAAAAAGTTTAAGTGTTCAGAAAAAATTACATAGGATGTATGTCTTAATCGTTGTAGAATAATCTTAAACGCCTAAAAACCAAAACGTTACGCGAAGGTTTAAAGAAAATTGTTATTAAAAAAATGGTGGCGCAACGTGGTAAAATTTCTAAGTTCCGTTGATATAAATTTTAAATGATCATTAAATGTTATTATCAGAACTTTTAAAATGGTCTAAAACGCGAAAAAATAAAATATTACACGAAGAAAAATTGTAGTCGATTTAATTATTTATTTAATAATTATTTAATTGATATTCGTGTTACAAGTTCGTGTGTTTTACATTCACATAACGTCGCATAATAATAAATAATTTGAAAAAGAGAGCTAAAAATTTGGTCCCCCTAGCGTTAGAAATTTTATTTGTAATATAATGTTTAAAAATGTAAT
>NC_046660.1:72289894-72296611 GCF_010883055.1 Belonocnema kinseyi | reverse complement strand
ATGCCATTAACAAGTATTGAAAAAATACTCGCAGTCAATTATTATTTATTTTTTAAATACCTTTTTTGTTATATCTTTAGAGTATAGAAATAGTGGGTGTTAAAATTAAACAAATAGTTTTAAAATTTTATTTTTGTAATTATAAATAATATTTGGACGATATGCAGCCGTATGATGATGAATGGATGGTCTTTAAAACAATTAAATAATTTTTTATCATTTATAAAATTAACTCCGGCATTTTCGTACGCCAGCGGTATGCCAGTACTACCCAGTACTGGCAGTCAGTACTTCGACAGTGCTGGCACGCCAGTACCGCCAAGCAATACAAGCGAGTACTGGCAGAGCACTCGCCCAGTACAGGCAGCCACTACTGGAACTCTGGCAGGCCTTACTGGGCCAGTTCTGGGTCGGTGGTGTATTTCCACCTGAGATAGGATACCCATAGGAACCAAATCTTGAAATAGGGAGTTTTAGGGACCTTAAGTAAATAAAGGGTCCAATAGGATATATAGGGAGCGGTCTGTGAGGTTGAAAGAAAATTTATTTTTAATAGTTTAGTTATCGAGATTTCTTTCACAAAGAAATAGTTTACATAATATATAAACTACACAATCTTCGGAATATCAATTTTTAGAATTGGATTTTGAGTATGGAAGAGTTGGAAGAGGAGGTTTCTTGGGTCGTCCCGGATGCTTTCTTCCTTTCTTCCGTATTGGACAGATGACATCTACAGGTGCAGGCTTCTTGCAATTTCCGTCATAGTCCTTTTCAACTTCTAAAATAATTATGAATATTTCTTGTCATTTTTCAAATTGGAAAAAACTGAAAAAATGTCTGAAATTGTCTTACGAGAATGATTTCATTATTTTTAACTAAATGTAATTTCCATGTATGCTCTAAATGAATTTGAGAACGAGAAAAAAAAAATTTTCTGAATCACTAAAGATAAAAATAAAAAAATCATTAAAAATCACCAAAGATTTCCTTTCATGCCCCCACATATATGGTATCAATTTATAGTTGAACATTTTTATTATTAGCTTTTCAGAACTAATTATAATAAGTGAAAATATTTCCCTCTGAAACTTACTAAATCCACAGTTTTTGACGAGGCATTCTTGTTGCATGAGACCGGTATATTGACAGCCATTTTTACCACAGAAAGGATATTTTCCTGGTAACTAGAAGCACATAGTTTTCACAAATTAATTATTATGTCTGTATAATATAACGGAAAAAACCTACTAAGTGATATTTTCTATAGAGAATATTTTCCGGAATACGTACCCTGGAAAATAACCTCTATTTACCAAATGACACACTTTAGGTTTATGCGTAGAGAAGCAGATATTTCTGAAGTTTTAAATTTGAAAAAGAAAAATGATAATTTTTAATACTTACTTCGCAATTATATTCGCACGTAATTCTATTCTCAGACCTATACTTTCCCGAACTAGGTGTCCGCTCTCGAGGTGTCTGCATGGCATGAAATGTATGTTTGCATAAATATTACATAAATTACGATTATTTCATAACTTTAATATTAATTATTGACCACGAACTAGTGTTGGGTGAGTTACTTTGATTGGCTAAATAGATACTCCTAATAGATATAGTAACTTCAAATTGACTTTTTTTACTTTCCTAATTTTATTTTTTTTAATCAAAATAACTAAGCTGATAGTGTATATAATAGTATATTGTATACCCAGGAGTAATACCAGAAAAGACTAATATTTAATAAAATAATTAAATTTTCAATGAAAGACAAGAATTTTTAACATAAATTATGAATCTTCAACCAAACCACTGCATTTCTAACAATGTAGTTCAAATTTCAACCAAGTGGTTAAATTTTCAACCAGAAAATACGAATTTTCATCAAAATTGATAAGACCTCTAAAGAATTTCTTTTTAATTAAAAGATGATTTTTTGAACCAAAACAATATTTTCCCACAAAAGAGTTGAATTGTTTGACCGAAAATATGCTTTTTCAAAAAGTGTTTTGGTTATTTTTTAACCAACCAGTTGAAATTTCAACCAAAACAGTTGAATTTTTAAAAATTACATAAATTTTCAACCAAAATAGATGAATTGTTTATGTATATAATTTATCGTTACGAAAACAAATTTTAATTTTGAATCAAATGCAGTTGAATTTAGGCAAGAAAATTTTTCAACAAAATAGCTGCATCCTCATCAAATCAGATTAATTTCGTACCAAATTAGTTGGATTTTCAGCAACAATAAAGTGAGATTTTGTTACCAAAAGGGATATGTTTTGAAACGAAAAATTCAAATTTTGAACAAAGAAAAAAATGTCCTAGAAATTGTTGATTTTTCAAACCATAAGCCGAATTTTCGACCATGCAGTTTCAATTTAAAACCGAAAATATGAATGTTTCACAAAAGTTACTTTTCAAACAAATAGCCGAACTTTCTACCAAAATATTAAATTTCTAACAAAATACATAAATTTTCAACCAAGTGATTGAGTTTTAGATCAAAAATGTTAATTTTCAACAACAAAATTATTTTTTAAGCAAATAGTTAAATTTGTTACCATTTTAGAATCAAAAAGACGAATTTTCAACAAAAGGTTTAGATTTCTAACAAACGAGTTAATTTTCAATCAAATACTTGAATATTTTCTCAAAAAGAGAAAACTAATTGGACAAAAAATATGTCAGTTCAATTTTCAACTAGAGAAATCACTTTTCAGCAAACAAAATGGTGGAACCCTCTATAGAATTTTTCTTTGACAAGAGAAAAATCAATTTTAAACCAGAATCGACACTTTCTAAGAAAAGAGTTGAATTTTTAAACCGATAATAGGAAATTAAAAAAAAGTTATACATTTATGAAGTAACTAGTTGAAGTTTTTACAAAAATAGGAATATTTTTACAAAAACATGAATTTTCAACCAAAATATATCAATCTTCAACGAAAAATATAATTTTTTCTACAAAAAAACAATTTTAATTTGAATAAAAAAAGTGAACAAAAAAACGAATTTTTAACAAAATAACTGAATCTAGAAGAAAATCAGACTTAATTTCTATCCAATTAATTGCATTTCCAATAAAAAAGATTTTTTTTACCAAAAGTGGATATTAAATTTAATTAAAAATTCCTGACATCTGTGAAAATTCGTGAAAATACTTTTGTATTTTCAAATCATTCGAATTCTAATAATAACGTACACCATTTTTTAAAATTGCTTTTATACGATTAAGCTTCTTGTAAACACTTACAACTTCAAAGATTGAAACTTTTTAGAGGAATTTCAAAAGGTATTAAAGGGATTTTAAAGCTTTCAAAGCATTACAAAAAATACAGTGTATCTAGAATGATTCCGAGGAATTTCATGATATTTCAATAAATTTCGTATGATTGTTGAATTGCAAATGATTTCCAGAGATTTCAGAATATTTGAAAGACTTCAAAGATTTCAAAGAATTTGTATGGTATTGCCAAAATTTGACAGAAGTTTTAAGACATTTCACAATATTTCAAGGATTCATAGGATTTAAAAATAAATTAACAGGTTCCATAAGATTGTAAGGAATTTAGATAGATACAAAGAGTTTATGAAAAGTGCAGGGTTTTCAGATTTCACGAGATTGCAATACAGTCTAAGAGTTTTTAATAAAGATAATTTGTGGGTTTTTGCGGGAGTTTTCTGACCAGCACAGAAACAATAAATGATTAACTTTACATCGATTTCCGATAAAAGATTCGCTGCAACAAAAATTAACTTTATAGGATAAACTTTAACCAAATATGGGTAAAACTTTCTTTTGTTATTCCATGACATCACATGTGTTTTGAAAACGCGAAATTGTCTGAATTAAACTTTATCCCTCTAAAAAATTTCCTGCAACAAATGTTATCATTACTTTTTCTTGTAAGCGATTTCATAAGATTTAATGGATTTTATAAATTTTAAGGAATTGAAAGGATATTAAAGAGTTTATGGCATTTAAATGAATTCCAAGGAATTTAAAGAGATTTCAAAATGTTGAAGAGTTTTCTAAACGATTTTTCTCGAGAATTTCAATGGATTTCAAAGCTTTTTGAGTATTTTAAGAGAATAAAGTGGGTTTAAGAATATATTATTTAAAAAAAATACATGATACTATTCAGGTACCATTTTTCCTCATTTATACTACTCATGGCACTAATTTGAATTATTTAAATGAGTTCCAGGCTTAAAACATTTAACTTGGCACATTGCGAAGTCTACACTTTCACTTTTGTTGATTAATTTCGTATTTCCGCCTGTTTGCGTACTTTGCGGATTGTATTTTTTTTTCATTTTCAAAATTGGATTATTTTAATATTAAAGGAAAGATTGAAATGAGCTGCAGAACTTTCAATGCCTCAGGATTTACTGTCAGATATATATTATACACTCAATAATGACAAACTTATATATTTATATTTTTTATTGAATATTTAAATATAATATAATAATAATATTTGTATTCCAAAACGATATACTCCTTTAAATAAGTGATTTCAAATATGAACTTTCAATTACAAAAAATTAACTCAAGTAAAATAAATCCACCTTTTTACTTTCGGTTTTTTCCTTCTGAGATAAGAAGGGCCAGAAAGACACGTATTTATCAGAGATTTTTTCATCTGATACAAACATTGAGGTTATTATAGAGGCTATGTTTGATCTGTATGCCTCGTGTACTTTTGTATTACGTCAACGTTTAAAATATTTTTTAAACGCAATTAAAAATAACTTCACGATCCCACATAAAAATGGTACAAGTATTTATATACAAAAATAGACCGCAAATTAAGAGCATTTCAAGAGTTACTGATCAGCCTCAAACTAATTATTCCACAAAAAATTATGTAAAAACGAAAATAAAATAAGGAGAGTTTATTATACAAAAATTAAAGTAAAGTTTTTTATTTGGCATCAAAGAAAACACCTAGGACAAAGTACTTCTTAGCAGTTTTTAAACTCTTATGACTAATAATAAAAATAAAAACATGATTAAAGTTTAACTCACAAAGGGATGGCCACTGGGAGTAGCAAACGCAGTCATTAATAAAGTTGTAATCGCTTGAAGAATAAAATATATAACAATTAATTTCTGGTATGAGTTTTTTTTACAAATATCAGATATTTTGAAGCTAACAAAGAAACCTATGTAGTGTTCCGCCTCCGATGTTCTTTGTTCTCACATATTTTATAGTACTCGACAATCTAAGCGACACATGTTTCTTCTTATCTGCCTAAATTAGGATTTTGAGAGAGAAAACTATCACCGCAAATAATTTAATTATATAAGTGGAATGTTTCGCAATGAAACTAACTGGAACGATTTGCTCACAATGACAAATCAGAAATGTGATATTTTTCCAATTTTTAAAAGAAATATTATAAGGCTGAACTTCCCCAAAATTACTTTAATTGTACCAAAAATCGCCAAAAAAAGTACATTTAATCTAAAAAATTGAAAAGAAATATATATTACTTGCGATAATTAAGTAAAGGTGACGTATTTTAGTATTTTCAAGAAAATTATTTTCTAGCAGTTCACCACCCTCAATTACACTTTATTATGTTTTTCTAGAATAAAGTAGCTGATGCGATTAAAAACAATCAGGAACATTTTCCAAAAATAAGAGGTAAACAATTTAATATTTTTAAATTTTCTTAACAAAATATTATAGGGTTGAACTACCTCAAAATTATTTTTTATTTCACAAAAAATTTCCAAACAGTAGTAAATTTAGCCCCAAAAATGGAGGGGGGGGGTGTATATGTTGTTCGCGATAATTAAATAAAGTTGACGCAGTTTTTCATTTTCATAAAAAAATCATTTTCTAGGGATTACCATTTCCTGACAATATGAGATAAAAATTTGATTAATTCAAAATTTCTAAAAAAATATTATAGGGATGAACTGCTTTAAATATGTTTTTGATCACACATAAAGTTTCCAAATCAGAATAAATTTAGGACAACAAAATTGGAAGAAATATATATTACTAGCGATAGTTAAAGTTTTAATTATTTTGAGATTTTCACCTTAAATCACTCTTTATGGGTTGAATACGCTGTATTATATTTTATTAAATTTCCAAAAAAATATTATAAAACACGTGTGGTTTAGTTTTTCAAGGACACCTACCTGGGGTTTCTTGTGCGACATTTTCAATTAAGTCTGGATTGAAAGAAGTTAAAATTATATACTTATTTTTATATTATTTAAAGATTACATACGCAGAAAAGCCGAGAATATTAATGTTGCCGTCATATCGAAAAATAGACAAGGTTGGCTCCAATTTTTGTGGATTTTAACATTCAGAAAATTATGAGAATTATCAGCAAAATTGTCGCTTATATAGCCCGTAAATTAAGCATGTGTCACGGACACATTTACAAAGATTTACATCATAATATGTTTATTTCTTATCTTATGAATTACTAATTCCCACTAGCATACGGAAAATGCCAATATATTGTGGTAAGATAGTAAAAATTCTTTTTAGTTTTCCGTATAATATTATACGGAAAACTAACAATATTGCCTAACACAATAATAAACATTTTAAATGATCATAGATGTCCGGGGTGCACATGACGTTAAATGCAGGAATTATTTATTTTAAAATAATAAATGTTCTATACGAAAATTAGTTCTTTTCGCACTTTTTAGAATTTATGTTTCAAAAAAAATAT
>NC_046660.1:72254763-72289794 GCF_010883055.1 Belonocnema kinseyi | reverse complement strand
TTTTCTTGTTTAGTGAACTTTGCATGAACATCTTGCAAAAATATATAATTTTATATATATTGTTTTCGTATGAATTAATTCTAAAATAATAACTATTTTCGTAAGTAAGTTCTCAAATTTAATGTCGAATTTGAGAAAAATGTAGATAGTTTTCCAAAAATGTTTCGCATTTTTCCTAAATTTGCATATTTTTGATCATTTTGAAAAATAATTGTAATATTTTGAATGTGAAGCAAGAAAGATTCTGAAATATCTAACTAAGCATATTGTTTGAGAAGTGCTATCTATTACAACTCAGGCTATACAAATATTGTATTAGGTATTTTAAGTAAGTAAACATTACGCACTAGAGCAGGTGGCAGATCAAGTTTGAAATAATAAAATTCAGTACAATTTAAGAATGTTGAGCAATCTTTTTTTACGTGAATAAAATATTTAGAAAAGATTTTTCAACCAAATATCTATAAGTATGTGGTATGGTTATTTGTACCTACATCAAATACTTTTTTTCTTAATAGGTTCATACTGAAGGTTCGGTTCAAAAATTTTTCCAGTTCCCGCTGATTGTACTAAAAAAATCCGGTTATTAATAGCACATATTGGTAGAAGCAAATAGCTATATGCGATAATAATTTATTTATATTTGAAAATTGGATAAGGTCAAGCCATTTTTTTTATTAAAGTCATGTCATTCTTTCAATTTTGGTTATAAACATAAAAAAGCCAAGCAGAAATTAAAAAGCAATCAAGGGAATTAAGAAAATTAAAAAATATGAAAAAATTAATTGGCATTTAGAAAAATGTCCTCTTGTGGGAAAATTTCCTTATGAGACTAACTTCACGTAATCTATCAGTCAAATATATAGAAAATTTTTTTAAAAAATATTTCCAAACTTTTGAAAACCTATGAAGTCTCGTTTCCAATGAAAAATTCTTTAAAAACTATTAAAATATTAAAATCCCTCAAAATTAATAAAACCCTTGGAAGTCCCTTGAACTTGTTTAAATTTCTTCAAAATACCTTGTAATCTTTCAAAATCTTTAAAATGCCATTATACTATTAATTTTTTTGGGATACTAAAAAATTTCCTGAAATATTCCGAATCCTATAATATTTTTTGGAAAACCTTGACATTTTTCAAAGTTTTTGAAACCACCTAGGAATCTTTTACGATACCCTAACAGCTTTTACATCCCTTTTACCCGTATAGAAATATTTCTAAGGCCCAGACCAGGCCAAATCTGTCCCAGCTCTGGAAAACCGACCTGGGCACGATGTCTGATGAAACACACGGCCCAATCGGAGCGAGATCTGACGCCCGATCTGGCCGCCCGACCAGTGCCCGACCTGGCCCTGACCAATTGCCCGTTAAGATCCATTTTTGACATTTATCATATTTTTATAATTTTGTTTATAATAATAATTTTATAAAGCGGAAGATGAGTAAATTGCACTTTATTTTTGGGCAGGTGCCAGATATTAGCGCAAATACGGAAAAAACTCAATACATTATATCTTCTATTTGACTTCGTTATTTACGACATCTGCTCCAGTCCTTTGATTACAGATAAAACACGCAACTGCTTCATTTTATCCGGTTCATCTTTAAGTAATTCTACTACGCGATCAATGTACTCTTCTTCCGAATCCGTTATATCAGAATTTGACTCTCCTGAATTCGCTGAATCAAAATTTGATTCGCTTGAATCTATTGATGTATTATCCTCTGAACCTATGTGTGCAATTTCTTGTAGTGATATTTTTTTCATTTTTCGAGCATGTATGCTTACAATTATTAGTTCAGAATTTTGGATCAAAGTTCTAACCCAAAATTCTGTTTTCTGTTTTCGTAAAATGAAGATTGCATTTCGAGGTTATATTTAAAATTTCTAATTGTAAGGAAAAGGTATTTAAAAAAATCGCTCTATAGACACTGCGGTGGACCACAAATGCATTGCAAAATTTTTTTCTCTCTAGAGGAAAAGACACCCCTCCCCCCAACACGAAAAAGAAATTCTTTTTTTTTTAATTCGAATATCAACACGTGCCATCGGGCATTTCAAAATCCCATTTAATTAATATAGGAAAATTCTGAATTTTCGAAAAATTTCAGTCATGTTCAAGGATTTTCTCGAAACGGGCCATAGTTTTGAGGGATTGAAGAGTATCGTGTGGCTACGAAAGAAAACCATACTAATATCTTTTATTTCCAACAGATCCTAACCCTACATGCAGCGCTTTAAATATTAACCAAAAATCAAAAAACTACATTTTTACATATTATTGTTACTTTTTAGCAATTTCCGTAGTATTTTTCATACAAATAATTACTGATGGACAATTTAAACATTTCCCATTACATTTTTAACATTCTTAAAAATAATGTAAAAATAATCGTAATTTCTCACTAAAATGAAATATTTTGACATTATTTGGCGGAGAAAATTTTTCTAAACACATTATGTAATTGTTTAAATAATTATTTGTTGTTAATTTTCAAAATTTTGAAAAATATGTACCATTTCTCAATTTTCTAGTATGTTATCTTGATATTCATAAAAGCTAGTTTTTGAGACTTGAATCGTAATTTGCATTAGCGAATGTGCTTTTCTATAATATAATAATTATAAAGATGGTAAAAATATGAATAATGCAATAATAAATAAACATTTCTAATTTCAATTATATTATGACTTTTATGATTTATTTAATAGTGCGTCAAAAAAAGATGTACACCACCTATACTTAATTTGAAAGAATTTTTGAGAAAAAACAATAATTAATTGTATAAACAATAACATAAAGAATTTAAAAGAGTTTACTACCCCTTGAAAATATTTAATATTATGCCTATCTCAGAAAATACGATTTTGAATGTATTTTTGGAAAAGTAATTATTTAAACAAATTATAGTTGTTTAAACTATTAAAAAGTAGTTGATGTAGTCTTTCTACATACTAGACAGTCAGAAACATAATTGTATGTGTTCTATTTTATTGCATTATTTTATTTATCATAAAAAAACTGCCTGAACAAAGAAAGGTTTTTCAAACAAATTGAAATTTATTAAAAATTAAAATAAATGTATCAGAATTATGTAATTATTTAGAAAAAAGTAGCATAGGATGCCAATTTGAAAAAAGTGGACATCTGTGGCTCAATTTTTATAAATTTTGAAAATAAAAGTAAATAATTAAAAATTTACTACTTTAAACAGTGACAAGCAATTACATATAAATCAGAAAATACGATTATTTTTCACAGTTTTTGGGAATAATTAAATGGGATTTTTAATTGCCCGGTAGCACGTGTTAATATTCGAATTTCGATCAAAAAAACTACGAATTTTCTTTCTCCGGAAATTTAACTTTTAGGGGGAGGGGGTGGGATATCTTGCTCTGTAGCTCGAAAAGCTTTTCTGGACCACCCTAATAGACACGCTTCTATTTCTGAAAAAAGTACTATTAAAATGAGAAAATCGAATTTTGAGATAAGAAGATCATTTCAAACCCCCTAATTAATCTATGAAAAATACATTGCGAATTATTTTTGCTTATTTCATTAATACTTTTCTTACTTACGGGCAAAGAATAAAATCGCTTCCACTGGTAATCATAAAATAAAAAGATTTAATTGTGAGGTAAGTACATACAAGAAATTCTTACTTAAATCTACGTTGACATTTGGAACCTGACTAGCATCTGAGTCCTCATGTGTAGAAATTAAATTCTTATGATCCATCAGTTCATCAACATTCTCGATTTCATCAATATCTCGATCCTCTAAATTTATGGAACTTGCATTTCGGGTTGCTTTTGATTTATTTCATTTCATCCTCTGCATCACTAGCTACATAATTTTCAATATATATAATGAATAACATGGGCTAAAATGTATATAATTTTTTTAGATGGTATGACTGTAATGCAAACTAAGAATGTTTTGAAACACACAATTTATAATAGCTTTTCAAATGAATTTTAATTTTGAGGCTAGCTTTCGATTCAAGATGAATATTCAGTAGATTTAGCAATTTACTTACCCTCGTTCATATCACAAAAATTGTCTAGAGCCGCTAAAATGCGATGCCTTCAAACTCGTGGTGTAGTACTAGGCTTTCGCATATTGTTTATTGTATTATAAACTCAACTTGGATAATAACCATGAATTTTATAAAAAGTAAAACACTTCATTGGACAGCAAGGCAATTTTCCTAAATTGGAACTAGGCAGCGTTGCAATACCTGAACCGGTCTGGCTCGCGTCTGGTCCATGGAATTATCCCGATCTGGGCCAGAAGATATTCAACCTACCAGGGCCAGTTTGGTAATCGGGAAAATATAAGGCGATTTCTGCACGGGTGAATGCCATGAAATTACTGAAATTTTATTTCATTGTATCAAGTAAAATGAAGTACATTTATAAGAATTCGATTGAATTAAAAAATTCAAATCAATTTATAAAATTCAAGCGAAGGCCAACGAATTATGAGATAAATTAATAAACATTCAGAGTGAAATATGAACATTTGTGGACCTTTAAAACCCTACAAAATACCTCACTTCTTGTGAATAAAATGTTTAAAATTCAATAAAATATGCTAAAAATCAGTGAATTTCTATGATGATATTTTCTAAAATTCTGGAAAATAAATTAAAACACACCTTGAGTTTCAAAATTGTTTAAAATAATTGAAATCCTTAAGAATCATATAATATATCGTAAAATCTTTTAAAATAATTTAAAACATCATGCATCTTGCGAAATCGTTCCATATCTTCAGAAATTCTAGAAAATCATTCATTCTAAAATAATTAACAGACCTTCGAAATCGCTTCAAATTAATGAAATTAATTTAAAAAATAAATTAAAAAAAAGACAATTATGTCTTGACTACAATGTAGCAAAGTACTTATGAATGAAGGACCTGGCACTATACCTAAGTCATTATTTTTGGTTGGCGGCTTAAGTGAGGCGAAGTCAGCAGAATAATTCACTTTACGTCCTTTCTCAGAAGAATAACTAGAGGATAGAATTCTGCCTGTAGTGCATAGTTTTTTCTTCATATGAAAAAAGGCAAAACGTCTTTTAAAACCTTAATCATGATTTCAGGAAGTTCAAAATCGTGTAAATTGAGATCAGTTAAAAATTAAGACTATTGAACATTATGAGTACTTCAAACAATTCAATAAATGTTTAGTTTGAAAAGTTCTTTAAAAGGGTGTTTTTTAGTTTAATTTATATTTTAATAATTTGGGATTCCATAAATTATTCCTTTTGTTGAGAAAACAGCACCTGATTTGTGTAAAAATTAAAAACGTATATATTTAGTGGTCACTAGAGGTGAATTTTATTCGTATTGTTTGTTTCAGAATAAATTGACTTGTTTCTGAATTTGTTCTATCACTCATGGTTTGTTTTTCATATAAAAATATTGAATTCCCAATTTTTCACATTTATAAAATAATAATTCAATTTATCCAGGGTAGTTTTTATATATAATATATTTTGGAAGAGATAAAATAGATAGAATGGCGTACAGGGTGGCCGTTTTAGTAAAAAAAAATTTCGGTTATTTCCCCGGTTTTTCCGTGGAAGACTTAAATGTTAAACTTTAAAAATTTAGGTTTAAAAGTATTTTAGTTCAAAAATATTGTATTCACATTCGAGTTTTTTTCTAAAATATATCCTACAATTTTTTTTAATGCGACCAAATTAAAAATGTTTTCTTAAAATCTTGCACATTCATGTTTGATAATTTTATCAATTTTCATAAATCTTTTTAAATATTCTATTAAATTTAATTTTTCAAAGTAACATATCACTTTCAGTTTTCCAAGGTAATGTTTTTTATTATTCTAAAGCCTTTTAAAAGCTTTAAATGGCTTCTAATATTTTTGCTTAAAAATCTGCAAAAATCTATATTCTGTTTAAATTAGGCCGTGAGCAATTTCACCGAAGTTTTTTTACGAATAGCCAGATTTGTTGGTACACCTAGACACCTCGTTTAAATTATTTGAAATAATTTCAAATTTTCAATTCGTTTTGAATTTATTTTAAAGTTCCAAATTTTAAAGTTAAGTTTTTTGTTTAACTTCGAATATATAATTTATGAATAATGATTTTAAACGAACAGTCAGATATTTGTAGATATTAGGTAATTGTTATTTTTCTTAATTAAAAAATTTCAAACTCAAGGGCTCAAAAATGGAATATTTTAGACGGAAATAATATTTGAAATTTAATAAAAGCCTTTCATTATGAATTTATTATTTTGAAGTTATTTTGAAATTAAAAATTGTTTATAAAGTTTCAATCAAGCGTTTATATTTTAACTCATAAGAGTTTCTATTTAAAAAAGTTTAATTTTTAACGGTGAAATCTGCAACTTCTAAAATTGTAGAATGATTCCAAATCGTCTTATAAAATCAATTATTAATTACTTTAAAATTGGAAGTACATAGTTTTAATTGAAAAAATCAATTATTAATCAATATTCACAGCTGATCAACTAAAAACATTTTATATCCCAAATCTTCGATCTCGAACGCTACGAATTTTTAATTGTTTATGACTTAAAAACTGAATTTGAAAAGTCTTTCAATTAAACTGTATGCTTAATTTTTAAAAGCTAAAATGGAAAATTTTTAAAGTAGAATATTTTTGAATTACGCATTCTAAACTAAATGATATCGTAATTGAAAAAGATAACAATTTAATTAATTGTTTAAAAAGCGGCTGAAATAACAGTTGGACACATTGTTTCTAAAAATTGGTGAAAGTCTCGGTCGAAAAATAAATTGACTCTTAATTCTTGGTTCTTTGCGGTCTCATAAAGTTCCCGGTCATTTCCCAGTTTTCCCGGTTTCACGGTCCAGCGGCTATGTTGAAGTATCAAAGAAATGCAACAAAAGTAAAGCGTGAACGAAAATTCCACTCGCCATTATCGGTTTATGCATTATTAAGCGAGAAGTATACGGAGTAATACACAAGTGAATATCCTCTCGCATTTCCTTTATTCTTAGAACTTTTGATTTGGTTGACCGGAAAATTTTAACTGTAAAAGCCCTCATTTAAGACGAACATTATTTTTCTCGGCTTGTATGCAGACTTTTTCAATTAAAAGTTGCCAGTTAACTTTGTATGAAAGTTAATAAGAATGAACAAAATAATATTTGCTTCAAATAAAATTCATTGTTCTTAGAGTAGATTTATTATTACGAGTACACAACTATAAGTATCCGAAACACAGAGATAGGTTTCGGCAAAACGTGAATCTGGTTCAACCAACTTTTACCATCCGGTTCGTGATCTTTGTAAATTACGATATTGATTAATAATACAACTACTATTTTCAAACATCTAAAATGTCCACTGTTAGAAATGTCTGTGGGAATTTTCAGAGACGCGTCAATAAAGCTTCATGCAGAAACCGTTTCTAAATTTTCCGAAACTGTAACAGAAATTTCAGCAACGGTAACTGCATGAAACTTCAGTCACATGTATCACAAAATTAGGTTGCAGGTTAGGAATTTTGAGTTACTGCTACTGAAAATTCCTAGAGGTTAAAACAATTTTTTTGGTTCATTATTTTAATATAAAACATGTAGTCTATATTTTTCCTAACAATAAAAATAGATAGAAAATACAACTGAAGTTAAGACTAACAACTTCTTATTATCTATGCTATATGTACACTCAGAAAAAAATAATTGGTAGCAAAATAGCTAAACCTTCAACCAAAGAAATTAATTTTCAACCAAAATACGAATACTGCCTTAAGAAAAAATTTCTTAAAAAAGTGGGCAACTAAAATTTTCCACCAAAAAAGTTGTATCCTCAAAAAGACAAAAGATTAACTTTTAAGCAAATAGTGGCATTTTTATCCAAGCAATATGGAAATTATACTAACACGGATGAATTTTTAAATCAAAAATATAAATTAAAAAAAAATTGAATTTTCACCCGAAAAAGACTTTATTTTGACATTTTTACATCAAAATATAAGCTTACAACAAGAAGTAAATCTTCCACGAAAATTATTCAAGAATTAAATGCCCCCCCCCCCCGCGCCTTACGTAAAAAATCAAAACAAAATCTTTCCAACACGCCGATTACCACTAATACTGAACCTTCCACGCGATCAAGAAGCGAGGAGTGCGCATGCAACTGCGCATTTCTCTACGTCACGATAACTTATATTTCTGTTACCATTTAGGAATTTTAGGTAATTACACGTAATTTTCAGAAACCGCTTTTGAAGTTAAATATAAATTTAGCAAATTTACTATAAAAGTTACGGAATTTCATTTTCAGCAACCCAATTTCGTAAATTTCAGTTACTTTATTATTTTAAATGTGTCAGAATTTTCCGAACATTTCTAACAGTGTCCTGAAGATTGTTCCTAATTCCAATAAAAAGAAATTTAAGGGCATGTTAAGCCTGTCTTTGACAAACCCTTAGTGCCATTTTTTAAATTAATTTGAACGTGAGAATTCAAAATAATTTGAAAGATTTCAGCTTACTTCAAGAAATTTCATGATATTTCAAGATACAAAATGATATATCAAAGTTACTTCATCATATTTCATGATAATTCAATGTACTTCCGGATATTTCATATACTTTAAGATACTTAAAAAACACTTTTAGATATTTCGAAGTACTTCAGAATAATTTAAATATTATAAGAGCATGTGCAACAGCCAAATGCCTATATTACCGAATTCACTTTATCAGTTCACTGAATATTCTTTGAACCTAAGAATTTTGTTGTTGTAAATAAAGTATCGACCTGAAACTTTGGAGAATGTATTAGAGTACAATAAAGTACGTTTAGGTACTTCATTTGGGTAGGAACTTCACTTAAAATTATTTCATCTTTTTTCTGAACCTCGTCATTTTTTAAACTTTTTTATACATAAAATATTGGTCTCAAACTTTAAGAAATGCAAGAGCCGAAAGAAAGCTATGCTAAAGCACAAAGCTTGATAATAAAATATGTAAAAAAATATTTCAAATAATCTTCTCCGGCACACAACAAAGGACTCGTCTATCAATTCCATCGGCATCAGCCGCTAACGGTATGCACAAGAATTCGTACCCTGGTGGCCACTAAACGAGGCTTTAACAGCTGGCTCGTCTCATGTTGTAAGTCCATTATTGTTTCCCAGATAAGATTTAGTTGAAATATTTTTTCACATCCTTTATTATTAAACTTTGTACTCTAATGTAGTTTTATTTCGGCTTTTGCATTTCTCAAAGTTTAAGATCGATATTTTATGCATAAAAAAAAGTTCGAACGTTATAAGAATGTCGAGGATCAGAAATAAGATGAAATAATTTTTAGTGAAGTTCCTATCCAAATGAAGTTCCTAAACGTACTTTATTGTACACTAATATATTTTCCAAACTTTCAGATCGATATTTTATTTTCAAGAAAAGTACTTTAGTTCAAAACAATATGCAGTGAACTGATAAAGCGAGGACGGTAATATAGGTATTTGGTTGTGTCACATGCCCTTAAGAGTTGTGAAGCCATCGAAATTCACTAAAATACTTTAAATTATTGAAATATATTTAAAATTTTTGGGAATCTCTAAAACTACACTGCAATATTTCAAAGAATTTCAGACAATTCAAAAATAGCTAAAGGCCTTAAGTAATAGTGATGAACCCATACGTTAATTTATTGAAGATACAGTGACTAATGTGATACTTGTATTAAAAAAGTGACAAATAGTGACTATGTGGCAGCCCTTATTATTTTTTTCATAGTTATTTCTTACAGAAATTCTCAGATCTTTCTATTTTTTTTTAAATGCCTCACTTAAATCGGATACCCATAGGAACAGAATCTTGAATATAGGGTACTTTAGGGACCTTAACTAAATATAGGGTACAGTAGAAGATATAGGGATCATTCAGTGAGACTTCAGGTAAATTTATGTTTAATAGTGTAGTTATATAGATACCTTATACAAAAAAATAGTTTCTATAAAATATTAAGTACACAATCTTCGGAATATCAATTTTTAGAATGCGATCAATGGTTTGGAAGAGGAGGCTTCTTGGGTCGTCCCGGGTGCTTTCTTCCTTTCGACCGTATTGGACAGACGACATCTACAGGTGCAGGCTTCTTGCAATTTCCGTCATAATCCTTTTCAACTTCTAAAATAATCATTAATATTTATTGTCATTTTTCAAATTGGAAAAAAATGAAAAAAATGTCTAAAATTGCCTTATGACAAAGATTTCCTGATTTTGTACTAATTGTAATCTCCATGTATGCTCTGAATATATTTCAGCACGTGAACAAAAAATATATTGTCTTATGCCCCCACATATATCGTAGCAATTTATAGTTGAAAATTTTTATTTTTAGCTTTTCAGAACTGGTTATAATAAGTAAAAATATTTTAATCTAAAACTTACTAAATCCACAGTTTTTGATGAGGCATTCTTGTTCCATGAGACCAGTATATTGACAACCATTTTTACCACAAAATGGATATTTTCCTGGTAACTAGAAGCGCATAGTTTTTATAAATTAATTTTAATGGCTGTATTATATAACGGGAAAAACCCTACTAAGTGATATTTTCTATAGAGACTATTTTCCGGAAAACGTACCCAGGAAAATAACCTCTATTTGCCAAATGTCACACTTTAGGTTTATCCGTAGAGAAGCAGATATTTCTGAAGTTTTAAATTTGAAAAAGGAGAAATGATATTTTTTAATACTTACTTCGCATTTATATTCGCAATCAATTCTATGCTCAGATCTATACTTTCCCGAACTAGGTGTCCGCTCTCGAGGTGTCTGCATGGCATGAAATGTATGTTTGCATAAATATTACAGAAATTTCGATTATTTTATAACTTTAGTAGGAATTATTGATCAGGAACAAGTTTTGGCTAAGTTACTTTATTAGTAGCTCGTTACAGTTACTAGATAAAGTAACTTCACCTCACCTAAAAAGTTACTTTTTCACTTCCCTGATTTAAAAATTTTAAAATGAAAATAACCAAGACGATAATTCATAGAATAGTATATTGTATACCTAGGAGTAAAATTCCCGGCAAAAAAATTAATTTCTAACAAAATAGTTTTATTTTTTACCAAAATATTTTAATTATGTTCAAAAGAATTTGAAAAAAATAGTTAAACTATCAACCAAAAAAAGGAATCTTCGACAAAACAGCTGAGCAATCTACTGCATTTTTTTCAATAAAAATAGGAATGATTAAACCAAAAACAACATTTTTCCACAAAAGAATTGAATTTTTAAAGCGAAAATATGATTATTCAACAAAAATGTTCGTTATCTTTTACCCAACTAGTTGAAATTTGTACCAAAATAGTTGAATTTTAAAAAGTAGATGAATTTATAACCAAAAGAGATGAGTTTTGAAACGAAAAATTCGAATTTTGAACAAAGAAAAAAATTTCTATAAATTTTGAATTTTTCAAACCAAGAAGAAGGATTCCCTATAAAAAAGTTGAATTTTCAAGCTTAAAAGTTGAATTTTCAATAAAAATATTACTTTTTGAATAAATGGCCAAACTTTCAACCAAAATAGTTAAATTTCCAATTAAAAACATGAATTTTCAACAAAAAAGTTAATTCTCAAGCCAATAGTTTAATTCTTTACCATTTTCGAACCAAAGAGATGAATTTTCAACAAAAGATTTAGATTCACAACAAAAAAGCTAATTTTCTATCAAACCAAAAATACGAATTTTCTACCATCTAGTTTCATTTTCAAACCGAAAATATGCATGCTCAACAAAAAGTTACTTTTCAACCAAATAGTTACAATTTCTACAAAATTTATGAATTTTAAACCAAGAAGTCAAATTTTAAATTAAAATAAATGAATTTCAAACGAAAAATATAATACCTTATATTATTTCAACTAAAATTTTTTTTGGAATTTAAAATAATTCTCAGTTGAATTTAACCAATAAAGACATTAGTTTTCTACCAATAACAAACTCATTGTACAGAAAATACAAAGTAACTTTAAAGTAGCTGAAATTTTAAATTCAAGTTACTGCAAAAATCGGATCTAATTCTTGTCATAAGTTACTTTTTAAAATTATTTTTCATTATAATCTCTTTTATCTTGAATTTGGATCAAAGTGGTTTGCATCAGAGTAATACGTATTTGAATACAATAATACAGATTTAGTATCATCATTATTTTACAATTACAAGTAAACAGCAGGCCTCGGACTCACGCCACCGTTGACACTTTCTGAAACTTTCTTTTAAAATATAGGAAATTATAGAAAATTAATTGTAGGAAATATTTTCGTTATTATATTATTATCGGAATTTCTAATGATAGGGAAAATATAGGAAATTTTAAAGCTACACATATTTTCTGAAACGTCTTCTCTAGATTAACCAAAATAACGTATTCACCATTTCAAAAATCAAAATTCTGCAAAAATTCACTATTTTGAACAATTCAAAATATTTCAAGGAATTTGAGAGGCATTTAACTGATTTCTGGGATTTTACAAAGTTTAAAAGTTTTTAGTGCATTCTAAATGATCCCAAATGATTTAAGAGAATTTCTAAGCTTAGAAGAAGTTTCATCTGTGAGAGATTAAAAAATATTAAGAAAATTATATCCTTCGAAATATTTTAAAATCTTTCGAAATTTATTTAATACTATTGAGATCCCTGAAAATCACTTGAAAATTTGTAAATCTCCTAAAATTCCCTTAAAACCTATTAAAAACATAAATTTATCTCTTGAGTCGAATTTTTATGACTTCAACAAGTTACAATTTTTATTGTTTTGAAGAAAATTTTTAAGGATTATACTCGTTTAGACCCACCGATTCTGAATTTTTAAATTAGAAATAATTAATTTAATAATTACAAATTTTTCATTCATCAATTTTAATATCATTTATGAGCCAAAAAAGGTTTGATAATCTCAGCCAAGACAAATCTCGTCTTGAGCCAAGTGAACGTCGTCTTAGCCAAGACAAGGCTCGACTTAAGACAAGTAAACGCCGTTTTACCTGTCTTGTCCATAAAAGTAAGACGAAGGCCTATGTCATGACTCAGTTTTGAGACGCTGCCAGACACCGATGTCTTGGAGACAAACTCAAGACATAACCCAGTCGAACTCAAGTCGAAGCATTTTTACTCGAGAAGATACATGTTTATCAGAGATTGTTCCATCTGGCGCAAACGTCGACGTAATTACAATAATAGACCTTGAATTAGGAGTATTTCAAGATTTACTGATCAGTCACAAATTAGTCAATGAAATTAAATTCAAATTTTTGATTTGGCACCAAAGAAAACATCTAGAGCAAAGTATTTCTTAGCAGTTTTTGAACTCTTATGACTAATTATGAAACCTACAATTATTAACGTTGAACTTACAAAAGGATGGCCATCAGGAGTAGCAAAAACGGTCACCAATAAAGTTGCAATTGCTTAAAAAATAAATTATATGAAAATTAATTTCCGTTATTATTTTTTATGGCAAATATTACATATTTTGAAGCTAACAAAGAAATCTATGTATTTTGCCTCTGATGTTGTTCGATCTCACATATGTCGTAGTACTAAAAAATCTAAGTGACACATATTTTCCTCTCATCTGCCCAAATCAGGTTCTTAGGGGCAAAAATGTTCTTACAATAAGAAATCAGAAATGTGATTTTTTCAAATTTAGCACTGCACAAAAAATTTCCAAACAAGAGTAAATTCAATCTAAAAAAATTGGGAATAAGTATATATTTCTCGCGGGAATCAAATAAAATTTAAGTATTTTACCATTTTCGCGAAAATAATTTTCTAGAGGTTAACCAGAACTGCATTTTACTACGGTTCACTAAAATAAAGAAACTTATGCGAACAAGACCTATCACGAAAATTTCCTCACAATGAGAGATAAAAAATGTAATTTTTTCAAATAAAAAAAATATTATAGGCGTGAACTACCTCAAAATTATGTTTGATCACACACACAATTTGTAAACAGGAGTAAATTTAGGTAAAAAAATATGGAAGAAATGTTGTTTGCTCGCGATAATCAAATAAAGTGTTTGTGTTTTTGTATTTTCACGAAAAATTATTTCTTAACAGGTAAACCACCTTGATTTACAGTTTATTATGTTTCCGTCAAATAAAACAGCTTATGCAAACAAAATCAATGAAAATAATTCCCTCATAAATTGCAAAACAAAATTAAAATTAGGCCAACAAATGTTAAAGAAATATTAATTTCTTGTCATAATTATAGTTTCATTTGTTTTAAAAGTTTTTCGAAAAATTTTTCTTTATTGATTAAACATCCTGAATCACATTTGATTATGTGTCTCTAAAATAAAGTAGGTTTTGCAAAGAGAACGAATACGGACAATTTCCTCGCAATAAGAGATAAAAAATGTAATTTTTTCAAACTTTTTAAAACAATATTATAGGGTTGAACCAAAAAATCTGAGAAAAAAAATATGTTGTTTGCAAACATTAAATAAAGTCTATATGTTTTTGCATTTTCACGAAAAAATATTTTCGAGTAATAAACCACCCTGAAGCACGTGATTTTAGCTCTAAAATAATAATAATGATAATAATAACTTCTTTCAGGTCAGCCCTGAAGAAGTGAAATGCAATGTTCACGAAACGTCAGCAAAATTCGTATTTTTTTACACGAGTGAAACCCCACCCAGCATAAAAATTTATCAAGACAATTTTAAGAAAATCACATTTTTGATGGCCCATTGTGAGGAAATTTGTCCAATTCGTTTTATTGTGAGCTATACCGCTCTTATATGCGAAATAATTAAATGGGTATTCAGTACTACAATTTTCGGGGACGGTTTTCATTCCAAAATTATGATTTGGGAAAATAAGAATAAACACATATCGCTTAGTTTTTCAAGAGCACCTAACTGGGGTTTCTTGTGAAAAATTTTGAATTAAGTCTGATCTAAAAAAAGTCAAAATATGTACTTGTTTGTATATTATTTAAAGATTACTTACACAGCAAAACCGAGAATATTAATATTCCCGCCATGTCTAAGAATATACAAGGTTGGCTCTAGCTTTTGCGGATTTAAACATTTAGATAATTATAAGAATGGCCAGAAAAATTGTGGTTTATATAGCCCGCAAATTGTACATCTGTCACGGACACATTTACAAAGATTTATATCGCATGTTTGTTTCTTATCATATGTATTACTAATTCCTATAGGCATACGGAAATTGGCAATATATTTTGTAGGATAATAAAAAAATGTCTTCATGTTTCCGTGTAATTGCTTAAGATAAGAAAAACATTGTTCATTTTTAAATAATAAACAGTCTATAGAATTTATAGGTGCCAAATTTAATTTCAATTGAATAATATTAACACGTTCCCATTTCCAATTTCGTTTTATAATTTTATTTTCCGATTGATCAACTTTGTATGACGATCTTGCAAGAATAGATCATTTCAATATTTTGTTCTAATATGAATGACTTCTGAAATAATAATTTTTTTTCTAAGTTCCTTCACAAATTTAATAACACATTCGATAAAAGTGTAGACGGATTTCCAAAAATTTTGCGCTTTTTTCCTAAATTTGTAGGTGGCAGATCCGTTTTGAAATCATTAAATGCACTACGATTTAAAAATATTGAGATAATAGTTTTTGACGTGGCCAAAATGTTTAGAAAAAATTGTTGTAACCCAAAAATTATAAACATTTTGTATGGTTGTTTTACCTACACCGAATATTTTTTATTCATAGATCCATACCGAAAGTTCAGTTAGGATATTTTTGTTATTTGAAAATTGGATAACGTCAAGCTATCATTTATTAAAGTCACGTAAATTTTGAAATTTTGCTTCTTAGAAACGAGAAGAATAATAGATAAGTAAAAAGTTAATTTCCAATTTCTTTTTGAGAAGTAATTTTTCCTTTTTTGAATGATACAATCAATAATAATGTTTTAGTTCTTGAATGTATCATTAAATTGGTTAGATACAGCCATTGGACAAATTAAGAATTTAAATTGCACTACACTGTTTAAAAATAAACAATTTCAAATTTTCACTCTTATATTCAAAAGTAACGATTTGGAATTCCTTAAACGAAAGTAACTGGAAAGATTAGTTGCATTTATACGATCTGTTAGTGCGTAACTTATTCTATTATAACTCGTTCACTACTTACTTGAATTTATCCTGGCGAGAAAGAAAAACCATTCAAAAATGCGAAAATTTCACTTGGTCAGGCGTCCCTGACTATAATATTGTTTAAAGTGGAATGCGTTTATTTTTTAACTTATTGTATATGATCATTTTTTTTAAGGGTAGGTTTATAATATTAGAGCAAGCAATTGGAAAGTATTATTTAAATTATATTTAATACTGACAACAATAGTGAACCAACTAGTGATTCAATGCCTTCAGACATTAATGAGTTTTTAGCTCTCGCAAACAAAATTGGTGAAATTGAACTAATCACTAGTGAAATTTTTCAGATTCGAATGGCGAAAAGTGAGATATTTTCTAATTCAATCGTCGAAAAGTAATGGCTCGGTAATAATAAAATGAATAATAACTGCAATTAATAATTTAAATAAATTAAATGGTTATTTTGTGGGATTATAAACGTGCCGTAGCCTGTCTCATTTTAAAAACATTGCTTTCTGATTGTCCGTACGAAGTTAAGAAAAAAAATTAATCTTGTAGTATCTTCAAATGATTTTTTTAATGAGTTCTGTTTTTAATTTAAAAAATTTTTTTGTTGTATATTTTTCTTGTTTTCTATAAAAAATTGCAATTATTTAGTATAATTTGTGAAAATTATTTGTCTTCAAATAAAAATCAGCCTGATTAAGTATTAAATTGAGTTCCTAAAAAGGGGTTTTTTAATTGGATAGCTTTTCTTCGTATGCTAAAGATATTTTGAACTATATCTAAATAATAATTATTAAAATTTAAATAATAAGTCTTGAAATTGTACAGACTCGATTAGCGGAGAGTGAGACACTAAATAAGATTGATAGAAAATTACCAATTTAATGAATTGAGATATTTTCTGAATAAGTAGTGGAAAGCTACTATTTGCTGCATACAAATAAATAAATTTATTTAGGGCTATATATGATAATTAAAAAAAGGGTAAAAAATGGAAAATGTTAAAAATTATGAAGTTTAATAGAATAAAACGATGATGTAACATTTTTATCTGTTTTGAAACAATTATAAGGTCATATTATAAAATTTTAAATGCTTCGTAGCCTGTCTCCAATTTATAAACATTGCACCATGATTGTTTAAACGCATATATGAAAACTTAAGCAGTTTCGAAAATCTTAAAATAACAATGGATCGACGGTTTGCCTTGAATAAAGAGGAACTTGAGTGTCTAAAGAAGTTTATTTTTATTTTATAGACTTTTTTTCTTACGCAAAAGATACCTTATTACCTCAATGAATAAAAATCGTCAAAACTTCACTAATCACTACGCAAATTTCACAGATTTGATTAGTGAAAAGTAGGGCACTGAAGATTAGTGAAAAATGATCTATAATGCATAAACTTTTTACATAATATTCAAAAATTTTCAACTTAATAAGACGAATTTAAAACCAAATAATCAAATTTTGAATCAAATAGTAGAATTTAGTACGCAAACTATTAATTCAGTTCGCATTTGAGCGAAAAAATGGAAAAGGGAAAAATTTCTTAGTATCAGGAAAAATGTAAATTCTTTAAAAAAACGAGAATAGAAGAAAGAGTTTGAAGTCTAAAATATGTAAGTGTTGTACAAAGTTATTAAGATATTATTTTACTGTGTCGTTGCAGGGACATCGTTTGAAATTTTTTAAAAATTTATCTTAAAGGGAAACTAAAAAAAGGTTAAAATTTATCATCAGCAACATCCTCTAAGCTACGATTGACTGAGAGTTCAATAGAATTAAAAACCCGATGTTTCTAGTAAGAATCTAGTTTTCAATCTAAAAAAGAGAAAATTACATTACCAGTAGTTTGCAAGTTAATTCTACTGTCAGCTCTATACTTTCCCGGACTAGGAGTCCTGATCCGAGGTGTCTTTATGAAATGAAATGTATTTTTGCATAAATACTAAGTATTATAATTATTTTATAACTTTGTTTATTAATTATTGATCAGAAACACATAAAATGATAATTTTTTTAAATGACGAGACCGATCGCGCACTCGCGCGTGCGTGATTTTGTTATTTGAGATATTTTGTAAGTATTTATAAATTTTTTTTACAATTTGGACTAATTCAAATTAATTCAAAAAAATCTTGAGCAATTTGTCGATCCTCGTAAACTTTTTTTAATCTGCCTTTCAACCTCAAATTAAATTTTAATCTCAATACATGTCTCAAAACCCAAAATGCAATTCGAATGGGCCCGAGGTTCACTTAGCAATCCTTATTCATTCTTGCATCACCACCAAATTCAACACGAACGCATCAGGAATCCATTTTTCAATCCATGCCGTCAATTCTCTCAAATGAATACCGCCAATTCTCTCTTTTTGAATTAAATCTGATGAATCTGACATCAGTCCGAATGGATAAGTGTAATCCAAAAGCAAACCAAATGAATCACAATCCAATCGGAAACAAACTCCCCCTCTATCCGAGGGAATTGGAAACCAATCCAAACTTAATTTTCATTCCTTTCAAATCCAGGCGTAAATATAAACTTTAATCTTGATACAACTTTTAATCACTTTCAAGGCGTCCGCCTAACACAATTAGGACAGTTATCGAAAAAACCAGGTCTGTCCCAGTTTTTTCGGAAAAAGTATAGGTTCAAACTTGCGACGCAACTTGGTTTTTTGGAAAGTGTGCTAAAAAATCTCTAAAATTTTACGTTTTTTGTGTATACTTCAGTGTCATCCGGAATTCAGAATATGTGTCAAGTTTCATTAATATTAATGCGAATTTTTATTTATTATTAATTTTCTAAGTTTTTTTTATATGTCCCTTGGTTTTCGAGATAATTCACAGTTTTGATTTTTTTCCTTTTGAAAATCTTTTTGTTGGGTTGATTGATAGTGGCTGAGAACCACCCTTTGTATAAAACCCTGAACATTTTTTCAGTTTTCACGTATCTCGCCGTTTTCAAGATAACTACAAATTTTTATTTCGAAACTCATTCTGCTTTACTAATTCGGGGTGCCCGATGAACATCCCGGAATGGAATATCCTGAAAATAATGTCCCTTTCGCATATCTCTACTTTACTCTGTTAATTGTTGGTGGTCGAGGATCTTTATCAAACAGTGAAACTTTTTTCAGTTCTCGTGCATTTTTCACCGTTTTCAAGATAAATCAAAATTATATTATTTATTCAAATTTAAATAAATCTACTGGCTTATTTTGACTTTGTCCACAACAGTACTGCTCTGCAAGTTCCTGAAAATTTGTTTGTTGATCATGTATTTCTGATCGTTCGCGATATAATTAAAAAAATGTTATTATTGTTTTGAATAAAAATGTTTTATTCATTAGTTTAGTTACAGTTGTTTGAGAATACCCCTATGCAAAATCCTTAGAATGTAATAAGTTTTCACAATTCTATATACGTTTTTGAAATAAATCATATTTCTGATTTTTTAATTTGATAAAATCTACTTATTGCTTTAGATCGCAGTGACCGAGAATCATCCCCCTTTTGAATATGTCGTCGGTTTCCGCTCTTCCCTCACCGTCTTTGAGCTAACTAAAAATTTACACTTTTTGGGGTATTAAAAAAATCTTTTAATTGAGCTACTTCCTGTTGGTCGAAAATAAACCCACTCTGCAAAAACCTTCGAAACTACTTATTTTTCACGTTTTTTGACCGTTGTCAGTTTCCGTTTATTTCTTACCGTTTTTAAGATAACTCAAAATTTTCATTTTTTGTATTTAAAAAAATTTTTTTTAGGTTTAGTTCATGTGGTTCGAAAACAAAACGCTTTTTTAAAAACCTTCAAATTTTGGTATGCAGCGATTCCCTTCATCAAAAACCTTGAAATATTTTTGAGTTTTCACATATTTGTGAACCTTTTAGAGGTAATTCAAAAGTTTTTATTTTTTTTCGAATTTTAAACATTTGTTTACTGGTTTACTTTGAGGTAGCTGAGTTCCACTTCCCTATACAAATCCTCTGAAAATGTTGTCAGTTTTCGCGTATCTCTCACCCTTTTCATGATAACTCAACTTTTTTTAAATTTAAAACAAAATTTTTTATTGGGTTAGTTTATGTAGATCGAATACAATACCTCTATGTAAAAACTTTAACATTTTTGTCGAAAGCGAATCCCCTCTTAGAAACCTTGAAAATATTGTCAGTTTTTGCTCATCTTTAAGCGTTTTCAAGATAATTCAAAATTTTCACTTCTTTAGGGGGCGATTTTAAAGATATTGCTTTCGAAAAAAATTTAAATTTTGATTTTTTGAATGTTGAAAATTTGTTTTTTTGTTTAGTTCCGGGTGTCTGAAAAGCTACAAATACAAATTTGTTTTTTTTTTAAGTTTAAAATTTGTTTACTGATATAGGTTGGGGTGGCCAGAGACCATCCCCCTTTAGTAAACCTTAACAATATTATTAGTTTCCGCGTATCTCTCGTCGATTTCAAGATAACTCAAAATCTTTATTTTGTTTTGAATTTTAAAAACACCTTTTCCCATTTTACCTATGTTCAGAGAAACTAACAATAAATTTACAACTGACTAATTCATTATAGCAATTAAGCTAGAAATTTTTACGCATTTGAAATTAGAAATTTAGGGAAATTGGGAGCAATAGAGTTAAGGGACCTCGCATAAAGTTAACCGAAATGCATTTACTTTCAAATTCGATCGCTTCAGCGCACATGCTCTGAAAAGCTCTTGCGAGAGATTCAATTGCAGCGCCAAGTATATATGTCTGACCAATAAGGAATCGGGTCTTCTTTTTAGAATTCGTTCTTTCAATATTTTCATAATATTTCTTCCTACATACGGATTTTCCTATATAGTTCGTCGTACAAAGAGTACGCGTCAAACTCAAACTGCGCGGTCATATTAAACAAAATGGTGGCATTAGGCGGTTGCCTCACTTGAACGAAATGGGGCTCTCAAGTGGCTAGACCATGTATTTAACGTGTTTTCCCTGCCAGCAACTCCACCAATAAGGAATCTCCGATTCCATCCTTGATGTTCAATCCACTTATTGGATACACTTTTTCACTTTGAACGTGGAGCAGCCAAAGGGGAAATACAAAGAGGTTACGGCGAAATTTCATAGGAAACAATAGTAGAATAGTCGTAATTGCTTTAGAGTTTGACATGTCACATGTTCACCCTGACTACAACTCCACCAATAAGGAATCGGGTCTTCACATTTTTGCATTACACTTTTTCGAGATATTTCGATAATTTCGATATTCGATAGGTATGATCTTTTTAGAATAGGAGGATTGTTACTTTGATATTTAAGTTGGATCCAAGTGGATTAAAGTTGGATCAAAGTGATTTGCAGCAGAGTGATACGCATTTGATTAAAATGATACAGATTTAGTAAAACATTATTTTACAGTTACAAATAAACATCAGGCCGCTGCTATCTCAAAAATCCAATTTTTAAAAGATTTTAATATTTAACAGAACTCCAAAGATTTCAAGGGGTTTAAAACATGTTAACTTATTTCTGAGGGTTTATAAGTGTTATAAAGCTTTTTGTGTGTTCTAAAAGATTCCAAGAAATTTCAGAGAGTTTCCAAGATTTCAAGAATTTCCATCTGATGACATCTGATGACTTCAGATAGCAAATCAAATGGAATAATATTGTAAATGATTCGCCCCATTCATGGTATTTTAAGCATTGAAAAGGATTTAAAGAACATAGTGTACTTCCCGTGTGGAAATAACCCCATTTGGCCCTATTACAAGTCGGGCACTAATCGGGGGCTAAATTTATGCATTTTTAAGCGTAGGATATTTTTCCCATTAAATCGTGTGTAAATTTGAGCATTTATAATGTTTAAAAAATGTTTATGGACATTTCCGTAAATAATAACTATTTTGAAAAATTTTAGGGAATTTGGTTAATATTCCACGCGGATGTATTATCATATGACCCCTACTAGTACCCGATCAGGCCTTGCCTAGGATAAGTCGTGTCACCTGACTAGCTCCCGACTAATCTACCGTGACGCTACTTGTCGGGAACCAGACTTCCTCATTTGAATTTTTACACGGGTTTGAAAGATTCCGCTGCATTTTATGATATGTCAGAACATTCCATAGGACTACAGAATTTCAAATAATTTCCGAAGATTTCAGAATATTTAAAAGATGTCGAAAATTTAAAGGAATTTGTACAGTATTTACAAAACTTTAATGGATTTTAGGGGATTTCACTAGATCTGAGGGGTAAATATGATTTCAAAGAGAATTAAAAAGGTTCCATATAATTGTAAGGAATTTATATAGATTTCAATGGGTTAGAAAAATTAGATTGTTTAGAGGAATCTCAATGCTTTAAGGACATTCATAATTACTTGAAGGGAATTTAAAGGGCTTTTTGAGACTTTATGAAAAATACGAGATTTTAATACTATCATAATTTTTCATGGGAATTTAAAAGCTAATTACAGTTTTTGAGATATTTTATGGAATTTTATTAGGTTTTAGTCAAAGATATTGCAAGGGGTTTAAAAATATTTAATAATTGTTAGAAGTTTTCAAACAATCTCTGAAATTTTGAAATGGTGTCCAAGATATTGATGATATTTAAAAGATTTGAATGGATCTAAAGGGATTTTTAAAAGAAACTTGGGGAATAAAGTTAATGTAATCAAATCTAAATAAAATTATAAAGAATGTTGAAGATTTTAATGAATTTTAGAGATTCTGAAGGATTTGAACGGATCTGTAGGTTTTTTTCAAGTGCTTAAAGAGATTAAAAAAAAAATAAATAAATATATAATAAAGATTAATAAAATAGCACCTGGATTTATTATTTGAAAAATTGCAGGATACTATTTTGCTTCTTTTCTTTCTAATGTATTCTTCTCATTACACTATTTCGAATTTTTCAAATGAGCCCGATGCCTGAAATATTGAAGTTGATGCATTGAAAAGATTACACTTTCACTTTTGTGAATTATTTTTGTATTTCCGTATGTTTGTTCACCGTAAATAATATTTTTACTTTCATTAGTGACAAACTTGAATATTTATATTTTTGATTAAACATTTGAATATATTTTTATGTTAAGAAATGAAAATTTTGATTAAAATTAATTATGTTAAAATAATTTATGAAAATAATCATCATAATAATCTTCAAATTCCAAAATAATGTCCTAGTTTTATACTAGTAATTTCAAAAAAGAAGGATGCATTAAAAAAAGCCTCTGTGTAGTCCTGAAAAAAGGAGAAGTTGAAAAAGGGGATGGAGCAGTCGTCCCGAAAATCAGAATTTCTGCATTAATCGTCATGTTCCTTTTTTACCTAAAATAATTAATCATTTTTAATAGTATTTTAGAGAATTATACGGAAAACTGAAGAATATATGTGACTTTATTATCACAATATATTGTCAATTCTTGTATGCTAATATGGATTAAAATAATTCACATGATAAGCAATAAACATGTGATACAATTCTTAAAAAATATTCGTGAAGCATGTCTATTTACGGGCTATATAAACGAAAACTTTGCTGTTCATTGTTAGAATTGCCTCATTATGTAAATACGGAAAAGTTCTGTCGAACCTTGCCGATACTTCAGAATGAAATCAATATTAATATCGTCATCGATACTCAATAATAAATGTCTCGGCTGCAAAATATCTGATATATGTAAAAAAAACTAAAACTGGAAATTAATTCTTATCATTTTTCTTTTTAAAACAATTTCAACTGTTTTGATGACTTCTTTTGCCACTCCTGATGATAATCATCTTGCGAGTTACACTCTAATTATTTCATTGTTTATAATTGGTCGTAATAATTCAAAAACTTTTATGCTAAAGTAAAAATCTGAATTTAATTTTAGTCATAATTTTATGATAAAAAAGTTGAGATTGCTTTAAAAATGAAAGATAGGAAAATAAATTTCCTGTATTAATTTTTTGACAAATATTAGACAGTTTAAAGCTAAGAAATTTAAAATTAAGTCTGGACTAAAATGAATTAAAACAATGTATTTATGTGTATATTATTTAAAGATCACTTACTGAGTAAAAAAAAGAACATTAATATTCCCGTCATGCTGAAAAATAGACAAGGTAAAACCCAACTTTTCCGGATCTGAACATTGAGACAAATTTGTGTGAAAATGAACAGAAAAATTTTCATCACTAGCTTATTTTTAACGATATATATTACGTGATTATTGCTCACCATGCGAATTATCATAATCATTATTTGCATGCAATAATTGACAATATATCGTGATAAGATAGTAAAAAAATATTTTTTAGTTTACATAATAATTGTCTAGGATAGTAATAAACATTGATAATTATTAAAGACGTCCAAAAAGTAAATGAGGATGCATACAGTAATTCTTCATTAAAAAATAATATATGTCCTATCAATGATAGTGCAATGCTTGGTAGAAAATTCATTTTGTTGGTAGGAAATTTAACGATTATGTTACAATTTAAACTTTTTTGTTAGATTTCCAATTATTTTTTTTTTGAAAGTTGAACCACGATGTTGAAATATCTTTTCTTTTTGTTGAAAATTTATTTTTAGTTAAAAATATTGTTTTATTTCAGAACCTTCAACTATTCATATTGTTTAGTTAAAGTACCAGTTATTACATATTTTGTTAAGAATGCATCTTCTTTCGTTGAAAAATCAACTGCCTGGTCAAAAGTTAAACTGCCTTAATAAAAATTCCTTTCATGGTCTAAGGGTTCATAATTTAAATAATCAATTTTCATTGATTGTCAAAAATATATTCCTTGCTTTTTCTTTCTAATATTTCAAGTATAGGATTATACGAAATACAAAAATGTTGTGTCATCATTAATTTAAAAATTGTGAGAGGCAAACACAAATAATAATCACGCTGATGTTTGGTTTTTAGCTTTTTAAAAGAGCAAAGGGGTGCTTTTTGAATAAACTGTTCGTGGTGCGGATTTTTTTTCAACTGAAATTTTTCAATCCTTCTATTTACACAATATCTTCACAACTGATCGGGAAATTGCCTTACTCTTGTCAAGAGACACAGAGTTCGGAAGTCCAATCAACATACCGAGATCCTAAATTTAGTCAAGTGCCTATCAAAGCCTCGTTATCAACGAATGGCACAATTCCGCGCTTTATTAACGAGACGATGAGCGTAGATATGGATTTAGTTGGTATGTTTCAAGAGCGATTGTAATTCTCAAACCACTACTATCGCTTTGGTTTCATCCATCTCTGTGGAAATTTATTTTAAAAGAATACTAGCTTTTACTTACATATAAATGGAAACAGTTTTTCGTGAAAAACAGTCGTTTTATATGTTCAATAATTTAAAACAAATATCAAAGATAGATTCAAATTTTTGTTCAAAATTTATAATTAAAAGATTTTGTAGAAAGATTACCTAAGTTTACTTCGTTTTTGGTATAAAATTACAGATGACAGACGAAACTTCTGAAAATGTCATTTTACGAACCAAATAGGAAATGTTCTATTTTTTAAAATGTTTACACAATAGCATATTGCCTGGAAATTTTTTCTAATCCACAGAAAAATAAATCCATTTTTTTAAAAATGATATGTAAAAGTCGCTCAAACCCCACGAAGCTTAACACGTATAACCCGTAAAAAAAGAAGTTTTTGTCAATTTTGTTCAGAATAATTACTATTGGCTGAATCGAATTGAAATTCGGGATTGCTCTACGAAAATAGGTATAGAATACAAATTTATTATTAATTTTGAAATATCACTCCATAAGTCTGTTTTATTGGGCCACAAAAAACAACATACGCAAAAAATGGGTTTTGCGGGTTTTAGGTGCCAATTGATTTTCTGTGGTTTTTTAAAAAAGGAAAATGGTTTTTAATATTTAAACACTACTTTGTTATGATAATTAGATGTTTGCATGAATAGTTTAAGCAATTTATTATTATTTTTTTGCAATTTTCTCTTAGAATAGTTGCGGGTTTTCAGGAATTTTAAAAACAATCCTTTGAGAAATTTATTACATTTGTTAATAAAATTCAATTTGAATAATGATGGTAAGTTGTGGTTGTATCTGAATTTCCCACTATTTGTCTACTTTTCACTTAGAGTGTGTTAATAATTAATTTAATCTATCAAAACCATTTTTTACAGTTTATAAATATATTTTTCTTCATTAATGCTAGATGTTTGCGGTTTCTTCTGAAATTTTGAACTTTTAACTCATGTTTTACTTAGTAGAGTAATACAAAATATAAGTGATAAACATAGTTGTGTAAAAAATTCATTAATGTTTAAAACTATCTTCTCTTCGATAAGAGCTAAAAAGTTGTGTTTTTTTGAATTCTCAAACTATTTTTCAATTTTCCTCTTAGTGATGCAATAATTAATGCAAGTTAAAAAATATTCTTATGATTTTTATTTCAGAAAAAAATATACACAAAAAAGAAAGAGGTTGTTTCAAATATGAGTCTATCCAATGTTTATTTATTATTTGTCCATAACTAAAAAGACAAAGAAAAATGAACAATTAAGATAAAAACGCAACTTTTTAGCAGTTATCTAAGAGAATATGGTTATAAACAATAATCAATTGTTTAGAAAACTATTTTTGTTAAGTTGAGTTAATTATGATCTAATTTAGTGATACATGGATTAAAAGTTACTATAGGAAAATATGGATACAAACAATAATAATTTGTCTAAACAGTTATTTTATCATAAATTTAATTAATAACTAAGGAATGTCTACACATACCGAAAAAATTCAGCTACGTGTACTGAAATTTTGATACAAATAGCCCCTTTTCCAGCTACCTCGTATTCGTACCGAAAAAATCTTCCTATTTGTAACAAAATTTCGGTGCACGTACCTATGGCCTAATCATTAAGTCGCTCCAAGGGAAAAAAAGAAAAATAGCTAAAAATTTCAGAAGTACTGCAAATTTCTGTCATTAACCAAAGATAATAATATCAGCAATAATAATATATTTTTGAAACAATTATTATCTTCAATTGATTCTTACTTTACTCTAATTCAAAAATTTATAAATAGTTAAAAATTTTCAAAAGAAACTGCAACTCTGTGGTACTAATATAGAAGAAGATATATAAGAAATAGAATCTGAAGCATACTTTTTTGATCGGTAAAAACACATTTTTTCAAGTTTCATTGGCAATTTCGTGCCAAAACCTAAGTCGAATTGGGTGCCTTTTCTAGATAACGTTTCAATTCTGTTTTAAATTTACAATCCCTCTAGAATTGCATGTCCTCAAAATAAAAAAAAAAAATTTTTATGCAAACGGATAGTTTATCAAGTGCAAAACTCGCCCGTTTTTAACAGTGCATATAACGCCCATCATTTTTCGTAACAGTGAAAAATAAGGCCGACAGGTATAACGATGGGAAAACAAAACGATCGAGCGAGAGCGACGGTTTGTTTTCCGAATTCTATTTTTCATTGTTATATGAAGCCACAGAGGATTCGCGTAGTGGTTTCATTATCAGAATGATGTTGAAGGTGAGTAAATATTTGAGGCTTTGAATTCAATAATTGATATTTCAAGTTAAATACAGCTGCCAGTGCAAAACGCTACCAACTCAATGTGACATTGACGTGGCATCGTTCACTCAAAACATGGAAAAATATTGACTTTATAAAGTTTTATACATCGGTTCTATAACAAAACGTATCCTATTTCACCAGCCCACTCAGAAACATCCGAATTTGTACAGTTTTCAAATAGAAAATCATAGAGCCAATTTGTAGACACGCGAATACTGTACTAAATGTCTGAAATGGAATTTTTAATAACTTTTTTTCTAGATAATTAATTAGGAAATAAAATTTTTGGTATCGTAGTCTCATTAAATTGATGGTCGACTTGAGCATGTCTCAGTTTTGAGACGGAGCCACACTTCAATTTATATCTTGGAGACAAGTTTTTATGACTTGAAGACACAAATTTATCTCTTGAGTCCAATTTTTATGACTTCAACACGTGCGGTTTATAACTTCAAGCTTATACCTGCCCTAACAAAAAGAGTAATTCTAACAGTCTAGGAGATCCTTCTAGAAAGTTACAATTTTTATTTTTTTGAAGAAAATGTTTAAGGGTTAAACTCATTCAGACTCACCGATTCTGATTTTTTAAATTAAAAACAACTAATTTAATAATTACAAATTTTCATTCATCAATTTTAATCTCATTTATGAGCCAAAAAAGGTTCGATAATCTCAGGCAAGGAAAGGCTCCTCTTGAGTCAAGTAAACGTGGTCTTAGCCAAGACAAGGCCCGACTTGAGGCAAGTAAACGCCGTTTTATCTGTCGTGAACATAAAAGTAAGACGAAGGCTCACGTCTCGTCTTGGAGATGAACTCAAGATATGACCAAGTCGAACTCCAGTCGAAGCATTCTTACTCGGGTACCTGCCCTAACAAAAAGGTTATTTCTAACAGTCATAAAAGCTAATTTTTGTTAATGGTTAAACAATCTTGTATATCTGTATACAATATATGTATATATATATATATATTTTATATATTAAATCAACTTATTTAGAGATTGTTATTTGTGTTATACTTGTTTGACGATGATACCGAAAATGTTGTTTGTTTTTACGTATTTCTAACGGCTTAGGAGATTCTTCTACAAAGTTACAATTTTTATTTGTTTGAAAAAAAATTTAAGCGTTATACTTGTTCAAATTCACCGATTCTGAGTTTTTAAATAAAAAAAAAACTAATTTAATAATTACAAATTTTTCATTCATCAATTTTAATCTCATTTATGAGCCAAAAAAGGTTCGATAATCTCAGCTAAGATAAGGCTCGTGTTAAGTCAAGTAAGCGTCGTCTTAACCAAGACAAGTCTCGACTTTTTTTTTACACCATTAAGCCATTTCCCTTTCGGGGTAGGCGTGACTCACTCGGCAGGGGAAAGGAGTAGTGTGTGGAAGGGATAGAGATTTTTCAGATTGATCCAGAATTCTCGTGCTATTCAAGTAAATAAAACGTTCGTTCCGCAACATTGCTCCGACCCAGGTTGCTGATCAATCTCTCTAACAATCACCCCAAGCGAAGAACCTCACGAAGTCGTTATGTGAGGTTCCACACTTGGGTCCATTAGTAGCCCAGGTCTTTGTTTCAGGCGTCATTCACTTTACTGACACTCTTTTTATTAACTATTTGCCGCCATACTTTCCTGTCCTGGCATACTTCTCTAGCTTCTTTTATGTCCATGCATTTTTTCATGCAGGCTCTCGTGTTTCTGTGACTTCTTATGTCTCTTCTAACTAGGCTCGCATTCACACATTCTAACCATTCTTTCCGCGGTCTACCTCTGGACACGGGGCCATTTACTTTACCTTGATACACTTGTTTCGTTAGTCGTTCATTTGGCATTCTCTCAACATGTCCGAACCATCTTAACCGATTTCTTTCCCATGTGTCTACTAGTGTCTCTTCTGCACCACATTCGTTTCGAATTATCTCGTTACTTACTTTGTCCATTAGGGATTTCCCGCTTATTATGCGCATGAATCTCATGTCAATTAAATTAATTTTACTCTTATCTTTTTCTTGGTAAGTCCATGTCTCGCTACCGTATAGTACAGTCGGTACAAATATAGAATTATGTATTGCCATTTTAGCTTTTTTTGATATATTTTTACTTCTCATAAGGGGGCCTGCTTTACCAATAACCTTCTTACCTTCATTTATTCGTCTATCTAATTCCTCATCTATCTTCCCAAGACAAGTAAACGCCGTTTTACCTGCCATAGCCATAAAAGTAAGACGAAGGCCTATGCCTCGACTCAGTTTTGAGACACAGTCAGACATCAATATCTTAGAGACGAACTCAAGACATAACCAAGTCGAACTCAAGTCGAAGCATTTTTACATGGGGCAATTCTTAAATGAAGAATTTTAATATTAAAAATTTATTTCTAAAATAGAAAATTGAAATTGTAAATGACTCTTTAATAATATAGGCAACAATATTCTGTTGCTATATGAAATATTGAAAAAGATTTAAATACATTCTAAAAATTGCTCAAAATGATCAGAAGATTTAAGACAATTTATTTGATTTTGTTAAATTTTTCAAAAATTTTAAGATTGCAAGCTAAAAACAAATTTATCTCAAAATTCTCGGGAATACTTAAAGTGATTCTTTATTTATTTTTCAAATAATATAAAGAGAACATTTAAAAAGATTTTAAAACATCAAAAAAGAATTCAGAAATCGTTAAGAATTAATCCGGAATTCTGAAATGAAAAATCTTGTTAGATTGCAAATTCAATAATTTTGTTGAAAATTTGTCTTTTTGGATGAATTCAATCTTTTCTAAACATATTAGATTTTTGTTAAGAATCTATCTTTTTTTTTATGAAAATTGGACTACTTAGAAAAAAGTTACACTCATTTTTTGAAAAACTCATTTTTCATTGAATTGTTTGTTTAAGATCTAATTTTGTTTTATTTAAAATTAAAATAATTTGTAATTGAAGTATCAAATGTCATATTTCTTATTAAACATGTTTTTTATTTTCAAAAAATTGCACAATTATTTTTGCATCAAATGAAAGAAAATTGGGAAAAGAGACTACAAACACAAGACCTTTGATTTTTCTGGACAAAGCTGGTGAGTTTGCTAGCTAATTATACTAACAATCATAGTGACCTTTGAAAGTTATCGAGCTAAATCGATACATTGTTTTTTATTTTTTTAATGAATAATTAAACTGAAAAGAGACGATAATGTCAGTACAACTCTCCAAATGTAGATAATCGTTCAGCGACAAATTTATTGTTCAGCATGGAGCTCACAGTGAAAATGATAACATCTCATGTTCTCATGACAGATACTATTTGAATGTAGAATTGTAGATTGTAGGTGTGGCCTCTCCGCATTCCACGTGAAACCGATAATTGAAAATCAGTGTCCCATATATCGGTTTACGCAGCATCCACCGAGACCTGGCAATCTCTCTACCTAAAATCATCCCCCTTTCATTTCCACCCCTTTAATTCAACATCCGTTACAAGGTACCTGAAATTTCCCCGTAACGCATCACAAATCCTGTTCCGTTTCGCCACGGGTCGTCGATTTCAAACTACTGGGTCTTTTCGGAAACATGTCGACATACCGCGTGAATGATTAAAGTCGATGAACGCTTTACGACACGACTGATGCCTACATGCACTTTACTGAAATTCCGCTTTAATTTCAGTCGATCAGTTGCTGCCGGTCACTAAAATACACTTTTATGGCAATCGTACTGACGATTATGACGATGATGAAATTTTCAAAGTGCACTTCCAACGATTATGGGCAAATTGCATTTCATGACATTACGAATCACCGACCGTGTCCAATGTATTTCAGGGCGATGCCCATTTGATCGTCATTTACCTAGTTGCTTTGTCCCTTATAACCAGTTTCCCTCGATGCAGCTGAGGGTTTGGCGTACGCTGTCGTCGTTTCTTGTCAGCAGGATGCTCCTTCTTAACTAATAAAGAATAAAATATGAAAAAAATGTTCAATTTTGCATTTAAATAATTTTAAAGCCAGTAACGCTGGAAATCTTAAGAGAACTCTTTGAGGATTTGTTAGAAATTTTGAAAATCTTTTACCAAGCGTGGATCATTCACGCATCACGAAGCATTCACACGTTTGTGATGCATACATTGCTTCAGTGACACGAACTAATGGCCGACTGTACCTGAACGACGCCGAACTTAGCCGAGTCTGATTTCTCCTCGTGGGTCACGATCTCGAAAAGTTTTGTAAATCTGGACAATCTCCGCAATCTCAAGAAATCGTAGCACTCTATGCAAATTCGATTGAGACTGTCACATTCATAGTTGTAAGATTTCCAGATTTCTTAATTAGTAGCTCCTCGCTACGTCCAATGTATTTTATGGCAATGTCCATTTGATCACTGTCTACCTGGTTGCTTTATCCCTTTAACGCAACTTCCATTTATGCAACTAAGGGATCGACAGACGCTGTCGCCGCCTCTTGTTAGCAGGATAGTACTTAGTAATAATAACGAATAAAATAAGAAAATTTTATTTTTATTTTGCAATAAGTAATTTAGAAATATTATATTTAAAACCTTCATTCTTTGACAATTTCAACGATTTGTTATTTTCTTTCATAAATTAAAAAATAGATCTGTCCGACCACGTCAAATATATTTCAGAGAAATGCCTATTTGATTATCATTTAACTGGTTGCTTTACCCCTTCAACGCAACTTCCATTCATGCAACTGAGGGATCGATAGACGTTATCGCCTGCCCCTGCCAGCAGAGTTTTTTTTGTAATAAGAAGTGATAAAATAAAAACAAAAATTTAATTTGGAAACCAGCAATCTAAAAATATTATATTCGAAATCTTCGATTTCGGCGATTGCAACGATATTTTATATTCCTCTGTAAGTTTAAAATTAGAAGTGTCCGACGCATCCAATTTATTTAAGGGAAAACCCCATTTTATCGTCGTCTACCTGATTGCTCTACCCCTCTACCAAACTTACTATCTTCAAGCTAAGGAATCGCCAGACGCTGTCGCCGATCCTTTTCAGCAGGGTATTTGTTTGTATTCATAAGGAATAAGCAAAAAATGCCGATATGTTATTTTCCCTCATATGTTAAAAATTAGAATTGTGCTTCAGCCCATGTTTATGTTTAACAAAATTCAATTAGAATATTTTCAACCTGCCCTATTATCAGAAATTTTTAGATTTCATAGAGTAATAAATCGTCTTGGTGTATAGAATTTCTGAATTTAAATTTCTTAAATATTTATAAATCGATTGCTGCAAATATTTTCATGATACATTGTCTCTAAAAATTCTGATAACTTTCAGGGCACGCACTCAAATGATAACAAATTATTAAAATAGCTCTTCTATAATTCAGGCAGCGAATTCAAAATTAAAGAAATCTAAAATTATAAAAAGTCAAAGTTGAAGAATTATTCAATTACTAAGGCATGAATTTCAGATAGTTTAAGTTTGATCTATTTTGCTTTTAAGCAACACATTTTTTAACTTTATAATTCCAAATTGTTTGATTTTTAACACTACATTTAGAATTATTCATCATTCTTCAAATTTTCCAATCAAACACATATCAAGTTCAAATGATTCATTTTAAAAATTTTTCAATTAAAAATCAGACAATGTTAAAATATTTAATTAAAAATTAAAAATTAAAAACAAAGAATACAAAATAAAATTTCAATATACGATCCCAATTCCTAAAATTCTGCGATTTCAAACATTAAAATTTACATTTATTTTTGTTTAACTTCAGTTTTAAATATTCAATATTTTGGGTACTTTTAAATTGAAATCAGTTGATCGCTTCAAATCAGTTCTGGTTGTATTCAATTAAAAAACTTTAAATTTAAATTCCTCTCAATTGAAAATTATACAAGTACCTAGTCTTTTAATTTTCTAGTCTACGATTACAAAGAATTAAAAAAATCAGATAATTTTTAAATAGTAAAATAAGTGTTATTTATACTGTTTAAAATTGAAGAATCTATACATCTTAAACCATTAAAGTTTGTTTATTCTAAATAAACAATAATCTTCAAAATATTATTATTGATAATTTTATTGATAATTCATTCAAAAACATGTTAAGAAATATTATCAGATTTCATGTCATTTAACGGAATATTAACGTACTTTATAGTATTCTAATGGATTTCGAAGAATTCAGTAATTGGAATTAAAAGATTTAAAATATTTCGAAATCTAATTGGCTTCTTTGGATTAAAAATGTGACAGAAGAAATTAAATGTTTAAAAATTAATATAGTTCCTAAATGAGCATTTAAAAAATAAGAAAAATTGTCGGTAAGACCAGCACGAGTAGTGTTAAAAATCCGTGATGGTGTTGAAAGATTTTACTCGTTTAAATTTACAATTATAATTTCTATAAACAAACGAGATAATTTTTTGTAAACCCGTCGGAAAGCTTATTGAATACCACCTCTAGGTATTTCCAATAGAGATATTTTTGGATTTTTCAAGAAAATAGACCACGTGAGAAGTTTAAAAAAATTCAAGAATTTCTCGAATTTCATATCTCGACTTCATATTCTGGCAAAAATTACGAAATTTCCAAGAAAAAAATGAAATTCGTACCACAAAATCATTGAAACGTTCTCTTCAATTTAGAAAAATAACACTTTAACGAATCTTCATGGGTTTCCGAGATATACAAATTTTCAAAACTGAAACGTTGTGCAAACATGCATGTACATTTTTAGTCGTATCTAGAGAAACTATAAAGGTTTTTCCAGTTTTATTGTCTTAATCTACAGACAAGATTTCTACGACTATATGGTATGAGTCTCAGATTTTTGCTACGAGTTACCTTAATTTTGCCCGAAATTGAACTCAAGATACAAAGTTCGATCATTTCTTGAATTAAAAAAAAAAACTTCTTACTTATGCTATTCTTTTCAAAAAATCAAAAATATCTATATTACATGTAAATTGATGCGAAATTTAATAAGCTTGCCAACGATTTTCTGGAAAAGTTTCTGGCTCCTTTTGTGAAAGAGTAATCGCGTTTTAAAATAAGGGATTTTTAATACTAGTCTCACTGGTCGGACGGACAATTTCCGGCGGTAGTGTATGTTTTTATTTAGAAACAATTAGCCGACATGTAAATTTCGGATTTAAGAAAAAACATTTTTTTCCTCTTTCGCAATCCCTTTTAAGTTTTTTAAAATGTTAAAAATAACAAAGAGTTAAAGATTTCTTTAAAAATATAAAATGTAGATATGCCAACAAAAAATTTACACTTATAGTTATTTATCATTTTTGCAT